>NC_079896.1:22606107-22831563 GCF_024868665.1 Triplophysa rosa | reverse complement strand
TGTTGAATCAACGTCATGGGTCAACGTTGAATGACCGTTGGATTTTGTTTTGATTTTGAAAATTGAAACAACGTTGAAATCCTGACGTTGTTTAAACGTCTCAGGTTTCAACATGGGTGAATTTAGGTATAAACCATTAACGTTTAATTAACGTTGAGTTAAGTGTCGATTTTGAAAATTGAATCAACGTTGAAATCGCAACATTGTTTTAACATCTTCCTTTAAACCTTAAATCAACTACAGATATACATTATTTTCTAGGTCGCAACTGGATCAACATATACGAATAGTATAACCATTCTGAATGCTATTATTACAACTTGTGCACAAAAATATGGTAAACTGGAATACTGAGTGAATTACTGAAAAGTATTATCAATGCAATTGTTAGCATTCAACTTGTTGAGCATAATTACAATATAAAATGACCTCAAAGGGTAATCTGAATATGAATGAGAAAAACTTTATGGCATGATTCTTAACAAACAAAGGAAAAGCAGCTATTTGATCTTTCTATTAAAAAAATCTTTCAAACAATATAGTTTCAAAATGGCAGGAAAGACACTGGATGTTCCAAGAATACATGAAAACCCTTTTTTAAGATGCCAAAATGGAATAGAAAAACAAATCAATTTTTTTAGAACATTTTATTCTGTATAAAGAAAAACTTAAACAATTGTTGCAATAACTTGTTAAACATTTTTTATTGCTTTCTTACGGCCACCACCACCCATCCTTTCTGGTGCATATTTCAAATATCTGGATATAACTCCTTGAATATTTGATTGGGTTGTGTTGTGAGTGTTGATGACAGCATCTAAAGGAAAAAAAATCAGAAGTTAAGTCATCGTCATAAATGCTGTACATTTGAGCCCACATATGAATCCTGTGTTATTACTGCCAATTATTTTCCAAGCCTTTATTATTCATTTTATTAGTCATAATTTAAAAACCATAAGCCATTGTCTTCATCATCATTCTCGCTCAAGTCCCGTCGCCTCTTACCAGATGGTAAATTGGTGCGAGAGCTCCGAGGTTCAGAAGAGGTCAATGACGAGGACTCGTTCTGGGGTATGAAAGGTGGACGGTCTTTCTTCTGAGATGCGTAAACCTCACTAAACAGAACACGCACACAATTATCAACCAAATGCAAATGTGTGTTCGTGGTGAGGTCTCTGCACAGATGACAGTTGTAAACTCACGCATTAATAATGGGAATGACATGCTTTCCGCTGCTGCTCAGCATCACTCCCTTCATGTTGGGGTCATCCACCTCCATTAGGAAGCTGACAGGAATTCCTGCGCTTCTCCGAATGCGCTTACCCCCAACAAAAGTTGAATCCTGTGACGGCACAAGCAACAGATTGCATTTACATTCATGACATAACACGTGCACAAATGCTGTCCACAGTTTAGTTATGTGTTACCCGTGACTTTGGGCAGTTTCTGATGTGATGCCCAGGGATGCCACAGATACGGCACACATAGTTTGGTGGAAGGCCTCCAACCAGCTTGAGCGCTTCACTGGTAAGCGATGAGAGTCATGATAGAGTGCACTTGAAAATTCTGCTCATGATGTGAATGTTATTATACTCACTTCGTAGAATAGTAACAGCGGCTGGACTGGAACATGACAGCTTTGATTTTGTCCTCCTCTGATGCGTTGGCCTCAGCCAGATTCTCAGTCTGTTCATTTACAAAGAAACGCTTTATACGCCTATACAGTTTACATAGTTTTCATGTTGTTCAGTGGATTTCAGTACCTTGAAAAGCTGCTCAAGTGACAACGATGACCTGTTCACGTGCTGCTGAAAGAAGAACAAAGAGATTTACTATTACCAGGCATAACCCCATCACACCCAGAGAGACAAACTAAACACACTTAAAACAACGCAAACAGAAACTCACCAACTGGTATTTTAAAGCAAAATAGCTAAACCACAGCAAGGTACAAATTTTATATTGAAATAAGATCATTACAGAAAATGTATGTGAAACGTATAAGGTGATGTGATGTTTTACTTAAAAAAAAAAGAGTTTTAACTTACTGAATCGTATAGTAAAATTGCATGTGGGCCTATTGTTCCAGGCTTCTTCACGGTCAACTCTGACCAGATTAAAGAGATCATACAGTACAATGTAAACAACCGAGTCAACACTTTTGTTTACATACTGCTTTTGAAGATCCACTTGATGGTTCAGACCACTTACTGCAAAACAAAACAACAAAGACTCAATGACTGATTGAAATCACTAAAAGATTCATATTCGTAACATCATCACGTGACTTACTTGGCATGTCTGTCATATGTGGATTTTACCCCAGTTCCAGGGATTCGTCTGACGGTCACCATGGTGTAACTGGGGATGATGCCCGCATCATCAGTGTATTCTGTGGTAAACACACACTTGTTTACAGTCTGTCCACACCAACCAAAGTAATACCAAGGGATTGTATACAAACACAGTACATGTCAATACAACACGTTAACACTACTCACAACACTAGTTCGTTAAAACATCGCATACTAGTGAGTGTACTAAACGCACCAGGTGAGCTGCGCCGTCGCCAAGCAACAGTAAACAGACTGAGGTCAAGCCATTTGACTTGGCAAAAAAAACATTCAGCAACGTTATTTTAATTAATAAAATTTGCAAAGGCTTGTTAAACATGTGTGTCTTATCTTTTTGCTTGTTTTTCTTAATGTCCTTTTAAAACATTCAAATAGTAACACAAACATTAAGCCAGTGACCGCCGTGACTCTTATTTTCATAATCACATTTAATACTTCACAAAAATCAACGTGCCATTTTAAAGAGGGCAAATAAGTCAATGTTTACGTGTAAAATCGCAGAACTTACCTTCGTTGGTTTGGTCGTTTGTGATGCTCAGATCGCAGCGCTTCAGTTTCTCTCGTCTCATGATTTGGCGTTTCAAATCTCCGAGAGTGATGTGAAGGCCATCAAAGATCACCGTGTCGTGTGTAAGTTTACTGAAAAACTTATAATGAACACACGGCATGTTGACTCGGCTGCGTTCTGATGCCCCTGCAACAATAACAACAGATCAATTCATGCAATACAATGCAGAAATGCAGAAGAAATTACCAGAAAAGTCCAGCAAGTAATTAACCACAAATATAATATATATAATCAACACAAATATGAACTTCAAAAGTAAAAAACTTGACAACAAACGAGGATGTAGAGATGTGCTCTCAGGAACAGCGATTAGCAACAGTAAACAAAAGTTAGCTTGTTACCATGGAAACCGATCAAGCGCATCAATTAAAGGGTTCCCGTGACGCGAATGTGTACGCAAGATGGCACATTCAGCACAACTAAAGTAAAAAATTAAGTTTTATTGAAGTGTGTTGTCAGTGTTTAGTGTCTTTTAATAATTATTTATATTGTCAATGTGGACACGGTTAATGCGTTTTTATAAAGTATGGTAGGATACTTTGTGTGCGTGATGTAATTAGTAAATTATTACATTTTTGAGGAAACATACCCAACATTGGTATAATTCATTTGCATTGTATCTAAAGATCCATCAAAAATGTTATATATTTTTTTTTTTATTTGACCTCACATCGGGCACGAGCATTGATCAATTAAACTGCCTGCCAAACGCGCGCGCGCAAACAGTGTGTTCAGGTCTGCACGGGTTTTAAACGAAAGCCCGAACTCGAGATTGTTTAACCCGACCCGACCATTACGG
This sequence comes from Triplophysa rosa, assembly GCF_024868665.1. Classification (NCBI taxonomy): domain Eukaryota; kingdom Metazoa; phylum Chordata; class Actinopteri; order Cypriniformes; family Nemacheilidae; genus Triplophysa; species Triplophysa rosa. The sequence continues at coordinate 22,827,842 of NC_079896.1, read as the reverse complement.
TTACATTTTAAGCCCGAACCCGACCGGAACCCGAAGTGCGTTTAACAGCAAGCTTTGTTGAAATGTGCTGCATTTTATGATTGCTTGCGATGATAATTAAACAAATAGCTACATGTAAGCAAACACAGTTTCACCAAGTCACGGCGGCCCCCTCAGCAGTGAACACGCAAGAAAAAATAAGAAATAGGACAGATTTACCAATAACGAAACTTTGCTGTGGGTGAACAGGTCTAAAAGTCAAAAATCATTTTTGAACCCTCTGGAACTGTTGGTTTAAGCGCCGTCCTCCTCTGATTGAAAGTTAGCCCAGCTACACTGAAGTTCCTCTTGCTGCTGCTGCTAACGTTACTTGCAGGGATGCTGAGGATACTCCGGCCAGTCTTGACAGTAAGGACAAGATCATTCCTGAGTGCAGCTTTCCCTGCATCATTTAGAACTGTAATACGTTTTCCATCGCTAATATTTTGCTTTATCGCACTCATCTTACCATCACCTGCTGTGTTGTGACAACGAGGGCAAGAGCGGGGGGCACGTGCGCAGAACCGTTTATGCGAAAATTGTGTTTTCTCTTGTGTTTTTTTTGTGGTCACAACGCAGCAAACACGCAAGCACACGCCACGGCACGCGTACTTGTTTGTATATAGCCTATATATTTTTTAGTTCGAAACCCGACCCGAACCCGAGGCTATTCATTAAACATTAACCCGAACCGAAGCCCGCAAGTTTTCGGGCCCCGTCGGGCTCGGGTCGGGTTGCAGACCTCAGACATACCACTTGGTCTTGTCATCATGCTCTCAGTTTCTCAATGACTTACGGTTAAATGCCGCCACATCCGAAAGCCAGAGGGCGCTCTTGCGCAGAAACTCCGAATACGAGAAACAGAAGAAGAACAATTAGTTCCAGGAAATGCCACTGGTCATATTCTAAATCTGTTCTTCAAACCTTTTCAGGTATTTTCATGATAATAAAGTATATTTATAGTGATGATGTTTGACGAGTGCTTTTTCAAATGTACCTTATAAACGACTCAATCTCGTAGTGATTTTAGATCGAGCAGTACTTCCTACTGATCAAAGAGCCATAGTTCACGGAAGAGCTGCGCATAAAAAATCGAATCGATTTCAGAATCGATTTAGACACATATAATTATCGTGAACCGCGATATATATCGCCCAGCCCTTCCCTGAGTGACTCTTTTAATCACAAAAAGTGTAACTGACCCAGCATCATGCTTGTCCAAAGAGCTGCATGAGGCAAGAAGTATGCAGTCAATGAGGAGATGAATGTCTCAGTGTAGTACAGATTAGGATCCCCTTTTTTGTCGAGGGGTGCAGTGCACTGCAATCCCTTAAAGTGATCATTTTTTAGTTTTTTTCTTAGTGTTTTCCAGGCAGTTTGAGGAATAAATAAAGAAGGTGGTGCAGGAACACTCTCTGTAAAGAATTCATCTTCTTTGTCAAGTCTGACATCATCATCGGTGTCACTCCAACTGTCACTGTCATCCACCATTGGATCTTAGTTGTGGACCCACAAAAGAATAAGCATAAGAGAATTCCATATAATTTCTCATTTTAAATCATTTCATTTGTGTTTCAACAACTCTGGTCGTTTTCTAAAACAGCATACTGGTGGTATACAGTATACAAGTTTAAAAGTAAATACTATCATCTTATCACTTACATCTTCCTCCTGCAGGCCATTTTTCATTTCCTGTGCAGAGTCCACTGTTAAATCTTCCTCCTCCTGTATTAAGTCCTTCTCGCTCATGTGTTCTTTTTCATCATCCTTTTTAAATGTAGTCATCTCTTGTGTAACTTCTTCCTCCTTTGCGCCTTCGACCCCTTGTGCATCTTTCTCTCCATCGTCCTCTTTTAGCACTGTCTTCACCTCCTTTGAGTCCACGTTCTTTACTTTGTCCTGCCCAAACTCTTTGGGTTTGTCTGATTCTTTATTTCCCTCTTCTGCTTTCAAATATCCTCATCTTTTACAATGTCCTTCTTCTTAGTATGTTCTTTTTCATCTTCCTTTTGAAAATCACTCAGTAAATTCTTCATCTTGTGCACCTTCAGTCTCTGGTGCATCTTCCTTTCCATCTTCCTCCGTTTGGACCTTTTTCATATTTTCATCTTTGTATGCCCTTTTTAGTTGATATCTATTTGGGGATGTATTTGGTACAACCAAAACTGTGCAGAGTTCTGCCCAGAACTTGTTGTCTTGCAGAAGACATTCCCCCGTTTTCTGATCAGACAATGACTTCTGAAGCTCTTGGATGTGCTTGAAAATATCCTCAAAAGACATGCTTGTTTTTCTGGACTGTAAAAGCTATTTTTTTGGTAGATATACAGTACATAAGTGTGTTTCACATACATACTGTCTATTACAAAGCAGAAATTACGTTTAACTTGATATAATGTTAAAAATGCTAAATTACTTTCATTAAAATAAAAACATTGTAGTATAGCTCTTACCTTTCCAAATGTTTTGAAGACAATTCTGAATGTAAATTTATAATAAAACACACAATTAATCCATTTCCACCTTATACTCATACTTCACTGATTCCACCTGTTTAATTACTCTGTCTGTACATAATAACAAACTATAACCAACTGTACATACAGTGCAAACTAAATGTATCCTGCTTTGCAGAGTGACAATAAAGTTGAATCTAATCTAATGTAATCTGTAGTCATATTCAAATGAACAGAATAGTAACAATCACATTAACTAACAAAGAAGCACTAAGCATTAGCAAATATCACAGCCACATATATTGCAAATAAGCAATAATTTGGAAAAGAAATAAGCAAGAACTCACCCATTTTGTCGTCGTTTTGGCATTTCTAGCTTCTGATTAAGACGGCTTCGCTCAGTAACATGTAGACTAAAAAGCCTTAGGTTTTAACACTTATAGTTTTAACAAATATTAAATGAACGGTTTTCACAAGCGCCTCTGCTGGATGTATACGGTAATTACACCTATTTTCTAAAACGGTAAGGTTTTCTTGAACCAGGAGATGGCAGAATTCTCTATCAATATTTAGAAACAACTCTTTAAAAAATTATCAAAATTTTTCATTTTGATCATCATAAGAACATGAAATTAACCACAGTGGTACTTGGGGAGACGTAGACCAAGAATCTGGTAGAGTTTGCAGAAAACAATTTGATTTTTATATTTTTATGAATTTTTCAAATATGTCTGTATAGCAAAAGAGTTCATATCGGTCATAACTTTGGTGTGCAATCATTAAATAATGAAACTGTGAAAGAACACAAAAATCACCACAGTGGTACTTGGGGAGACTTAGAACAAGAATCTGGTGGAGTTTGCAGAAAACAATTTGATTTGATATTTTTATGAATATTTAAAATATGTCTGCAAGTTGGTATTGGTCATGACTTTGGTTTGCAATTATTAAAAAGATACACACAAGATATTTGGAAGAATGCTTGTAACCAAACAGTTCTTGGCCACCATTGACTACCATAGTGAAAGAAATATACAGATTTGGAACAACTAAAGTAAATGATGACAGAATTTTTATTTTTGGGTGAACTGTCCCTTTAAGACAAACTGACAGCACGTCAGGCTAGAACAAGAAAACTATGTAATACTTTAATTCATAGCACTCAAAAATCTGAATGGAATAATGTCCTAATCACCACTAGTTGTGCAATAACCCCAGGCCATTGAAATGTCTAGCCTCTAAGGTGTGTCCGAGAGGAAATTTGACAAGAAAATATAGCCTCAGGAATGACTTTTAAGGGATAATCACTTTACATTATGATTACATATTCGACCCAATGTGTTTGTCACTGTAATGATCCATGCAATATGTTTGATCAATGCAAGGCAGACACGCTGACTGATAAGTGCAGATACGAGTCTGGAAAACTGTGTACATAACTGTGTACCTTGTACTACTTCCTTCCTACAGATTAACAAATGATTAACTGATTTACGATTGACTGCTTTTAATGTCTGAATTACCACACAATGTTGGTGATAGTTTTGTCTTCATTTGAAAGATGCAGCAGGTTTAATGTCAGTATCAAATTTGAAATGCAACACATTTTATTTCCATGATGCAACATTTTATTGTGAAACGTTAATAAAAATATAATGAAAAATGTTAAGGGTGAGGCTTGATTTTATCCATTATACACTGAGTGAATCTTGACTGAGTAAAAATGTACCGTTACATAGACTGATGAAAAAGAAAAACATTGATGAATACAATGATACATGAAGCAAACATTTGTAAGACATCTACCATCCAAAGTCACATTGTTGTTGTGTTTTCTTATGTTCTGATTGTCTTTTTCATTGTAGTGTGATTGTTTTCATAATCTGCCGATTTCTTTCTGCTTTACACATCTAAAAGCAAACAAAACCGGGAATGTTGCATGTTGTAGGTCTCAATTCAGTGTTGTACAAATACAAGATGCATTGATAATAATCGTTGCATGCTGTTCTCCTTTGTATGCTACAGTATACTAATAAAGAAGCCTTAACTTTTCACATTCTTACAAAAATATTGTATATAAAAGATATAGTTATACACCTACAATACTGATAAGTAAATGTAAACTAAAAAGATGAATCTCTAGCACAGCAACGAATGATCTTATTTTCCGATGATAACATTCTTGTATCCTCTAACGTGACCCAGCTTGTCACTGTCAAAATCCACCAGAAGTTTGCGCAGGCCGCTCTGGGTGGGAGTAAAGTAGATCTTAACTTTGGCCTCCGTCCCGGGCTCAATGATGCAATCGAGTCTGGAGGGAATAAATATTTGCATGTTACACTCAATTGTAACCACACAGCCTCAATCCATCTGATATTCCTTGATTATTGTTTTTCAAACGTAAACGGTTTGACCTCAGTAACAAAAGATAAGTGCATGTCAGAATCGTCAATCACTACACAATTTAATCAAGAACATTTCAATTTGTGTTTGATTTCAGATGTTGGCTCAGAAGTTTAAAGTCAATAGTGAAGATTTCTAAAGGTTTCTAAACTCATTTTCTTGATCTGTTTAAACTATCACTGCATAACAGAACTGTGTACCGAACCGTATGTTACAATCGCAATACAAGCAGAATTAATGTGCAACATTATTATGAACATTTGAAAATGAGAACATGAACACTTGATTTCAACTAATTTTGGGGCAATAGCTAAAGGTGATTTGTTGCTAAAGGTTGCTAAATCACGTTGCAATGTCATCACGTGAAACATCACAAAACTGTGTCATTGCGTAGAAAATACATAATTTAAAAAGTATTATTTAATGGCATTTTCACCATTTTTTTCCCTCATGAGGCACAATTGCAGTCATTTCTTTCTTATACTTTGAAATGTAATGATTGCTTTTCTGAATAACAGGCAGCATCGATGACATGTGACCTCACCAAGCCTTCGAAATGAGACATGGCTAGTGTATGTTGTGACTGAGTATGTGACAAAAAAATATACAAAATGGGGAAAAATATACACTTTTTATCATTAAAGTAATTTTTTTTATTTGTTGCTATGTGTTTGTCTGAATAGTTGCTAAATCTATCAAAAATGTCATGATGTCACTCCTGATATTTATAGCTCATCTGAGGTGTTGTAGAATCACAGAAACAGTTGTCTTGAACTGTTTTTAGTCTCTCGTCTCTTTACTATAACCTGTGATAAAGTCTTAAGGTAATGCACGCAGTTTCAAAGTTTCTCTTGATCGTGCTGGCTCATTTTAAGACATGAAGCAGAGTTTGATTTCTTACCTCTCAGTAACGCTACGACCGCCTGTGAGATTGGCGCCCTCTATAGTGAAACAACAGCCTTGTAAGGGATCTGGCAGCGGGTTCTGTAGGGTGAGCTCTGCTGCCAGCTTACGGTTCTCTTTGGGTTCTCCAAGAATCTAGAAAATGCGTTTGCATTAGAATGCAACTGTGATAATAATCAGACTCCATGGGCCAGCTGCATAAACATAGGTGCTAAGTTAGTCTGGATCTCAGTTAGACCAAGCCAACTTTTAATGTAACTGACCAAGATATGACCATTCTAATGAGATGACTTGTTAAACTAGTCTAAGAAGTTTATGCAACCGGCCCCCATTGCAAAGTGATGAAGGTGACTGTGAATGGCTGTCACGGTAACCGTGAAGAGCATCCGTACCCTGATTTTGATATCAGGGTTGTCCAGCACAATGTCACGCATGGCCATGACTGCTTCCCTGGTGCTGTAATCTATCAGCAGAGCGCCCAGACGAATCAGGTTGTCCTCTGTTAGATTGTCACAATATTTGCTGTAGTTCAACCTGAGTTGGACCTTCCTCTCTGAAAAAAACGTACAACACAGTGAAGAAGATACTATTTGTAAAACAAACCATCTATACACAATGAACATCATATTGCATTGAAACCGCCACCCACCTGCTCCGGGTGCGAGTTCAACATTGAGCAGATCTTTGAAGCCGCACTCTCTCCCAGTGACTCCATTATAAGACAGGACCCGCGACGCAAACACCAGACGACACTTCTTCTCCTCCTCCGTTTTATTTGTCACTATGGCGAACACGTCAAAGTCGCAGCCTTTCCTGATGTCCGCAGACAGCTTGATGGTGACGTGCAGCCCGGGGTTTGCCTGCTGCTGCAGTAACTTGTTCTGGTGGTTGGCTTTCTCAAAAACCGCTCTCTCCTCTGCAGAACCTGGAGGAGAGATTGTGCATCATCACCAGCCAAATCCCATCCACATCTGAAGCTTCCATTGAAATATTTGCTAAAAAGTTGTCGTCGTCAAATTTTCCACACGAGTCACATAAGTCATGAAAGGGGTCGGTTGTGTCTACTTGCCGTGCCGTGATCCCTCCTAAAGTATAAACACTCTACAAGGGCTGGGATGTTTTTAGTTGATGATTGTTTGTTTAGCATTCGTGTTTTATGAGAATGTTCATTTATTTTGAGTCTATACTGTACATATACTGTACAGTGCATTCACAGAAAATTGAGAAATTTGATATTAAAGAAACAGTTCACCCAAAAATGAAAATTCTTTCTTCATTTACTCAAGTTGTTCCAAATCTATATACATTTATTTGTTCTGATGAACACAGAGAAAGATATTTGGAAGAATGCTTGTAACCAAACAGTTCTCGGCCACCATTGACTGCCATAGTAGGAAAAAATGCTTTATAAATTTCTTTGTTCTGTTGAACTCAAAAGAAGATATTTTGAAAAATGCAGGGAATCAAATAGTTCTGGGGCACTACCATCATTTTTCCTAGTATGGTGGTTAATGGGGTTTGGTTACAAGCATTCTACCAAATATCTTTCTCTGTGTTCATCAGAACAAAGACATTTATACAGATTTGCAACAACTCGAGGGTGATGATGACAGAATTTTTATTTTTGGATGAACTGTCCCTTTAAATTTGTTTATTGACATTTTACATTTATATTGACAATGACACAATGTCTTGATAATTCTAAGTAGAGTTTGAGATTATGTTGAGATGTATTCTAACCATCTGGATATTTGTACAGGTGTGTGATGTCCTCTCTCTCGTCCCGGCCCACACTTTTGGTGCTAATCTTCTGGCCAACCTTTCGGTCATTCACGATTTTCCTTGTGCTGCCATCTTTATACTTCAGGAAGTACACTAAATCTGCGTTCACCTCGGCGAACACAAACGGAGCGTCGTACTTCAGTGTGAGTTCACCCTCCTTTATCGCCCGCACAGGAACCGGCCCGCAGCAGTACACACCTGAGAGGCACATTTTACATGTCAACATTTATCATTCCTACATATTTAGTAGATATGTTCCTGAACGGCAGAGAGCAACAGAACATGAGACACACCTTCACTCTTCTCCTGTGGCGTCGGGTCACTCGCTTGCCAGCCGTCAAAGCCCGGAGGAAGATCAGGTCGGGTCATCCAGCTCTCCACCCAGCAGTGGTAGTTCCTGAAACAGATCCATGAATACATGATCAATGAGGCTGATTGATTTAAAAGCACAGTTCACCCAAAATGAAATTTCTTTTATTATTTACCTAAGCCCCCTCCACCCCCCCCCCCCACACACACACACACAAAGATATTTTGAAGAACTTTGGTGTTCCACAGAAGAACGTCATACGGGTTTTGAATTACATGAGGATTCAAAATGACAACATCATTTTTATTTTTAGGGAAGCCCTTTAAACGCTAATATTTAATCAAAATAAACACCCTTATCATGGATTTTTCTTTGTCATAAATGGGATTTAATAGAGGTAAATCTCAAATATCAACCATATTTATTGTCTGTGTAATTAAGATACTGTAAATATTTTTACATAAATCTGACCCTGCCTGTTAAACCCAGCTCAAGTCATTTTTTGTTATTTACTGTTTTCTACATAAAATCATTCCACGTAATGTTAACAAAATTCTGTGACAATGTGACTTAAATATCTTTGATATTGACTGAGTAAGGTCATGTCAAAGATTGAAATCATATTAATGATTAAAACAAAACTTTGATTTGTTTTCTCAAAATTACATTTTTAAACTTCAGCCTGGATTTCACAGACAGGGACACAAATGTCCATATTGAAGAAAACGGAATATTGCGGTTTGACCAACAAACTTTAGCTAATGCTGTGGTTCGTACCATATCATATCTCTGCTTGTACCGTCCGGTTCACCTTTCTCATTGAGATAATGCTCGATCACGAGATTGCTGTTGGTATCGTGGGCAGAAAGGTAGTTTGTTACGACTCTGCATGGAATCCCCAGAGCACGAGACACTGAGAACGAGACAAAAAACGGCTTCTGTTGTGTACGTTAAGAACAGGATTTAAAATCACATGCACATTCTTGCTGTAATAGAATATTTTACGTAACAGAATGTAGGAGGATGTTGAAATACCTGTGCAGGCAACAGCTGCAAAGACCCAACACTGACCATAGCGCACAGCCGCACAGGCCGCGCTGTCCCAGGTCCTCAGAATGTCAACACTACCCCTCCACGACATGGGACTCACCCCACCGTCAAACGTGTCCTTCCAGCATCCCTCCAGGACACCACTGTCTCTGTCATTGCTGTTTATCTGAAATGGGGATTTAATTATATTAATGCATTGTAATCCTTCCGTTGTCACAAACTCCAAATGAGGGACAATTTAACATTTCATATTAAAAGTAGTTGAACCTGCTCGACTATGCTTCGCATAAAGAGCATTGTGTTGTTTATGTTGAGCATGCGGTTGAACTGTAGCACAACGAATGGACTCTTCTTACCATAGCACTGAGCACTCGTGTGACGTAAATGACGTTTCTGCGTCCAGAACAGTCCTTCCCCGGGTTTCTCTTATGTTTAGGATTCATGTCCAAGATTCTCAAACAAGCGTCCAGTATGCCTTCCTCAAACTGAAGCACACAACACAACAGAGACACATTTAAAACATACTTTTTACTGTATTTACTCTGTAAAAAATCGAATTGGCTTTGAGTCATTTCAACTTAATTATAAAAACAAGTTCCTTAACTTATTTGAATGAGTTGTAGTAATGTAAAAACAAACATTTAAATAAGTTGAAAGTTTTAAAGCTATAATAAAAAAGCCAAATAAATGACTTTTAAAGCCAGTTTTATTGTACCTAAAAACGCAAGACAAACAAACTGTGTACTGTATTAATGTCACTGATAAAGTCTACCATGGTTAAATAATTACATAAAAATAAATAATAAAAAATATATCTTTTTAATAAAAAATAAATTGAATAATAAATATGTATTAATCATATTCGCCTGTGCACTGTGAATATTAATTTTGTATTTATAAAAACATACACATACATGCATATATTTAAAAAACATATAAAAGATATAAAATATTGATTAATATAAATAAATACATGTAAATATTTCTATTTAAATATATATACATGTACTGTGTGTCTGTATGTGTTTATAAATACAAAATTAATATGCACAGTACAAAGACATATATTATGTAAACACAAACATTTATGCTGGATGCGATTAATAGCTATTAATCGTTTTACAGCCCTGATAAAAATGAATAAAATTAAACAATATATGTTTGTTATTCCATATTAGTGCAATATGAGGCTTGTTTTCATATTGTGGTCAATGAGCTTGAGAAGATAAATAAATGAATGACATTTGAATTATGCATTTGGCCCCTTTTCCCAGTCACTTAGATTCAAAGTTATACATTTTATGTTTGACACGATTCAGATCTGTAAAATATTTCTCATCTACACTAACAATTTTTTCTTTAATTGTTTTTCAAAAATTATTGTTGTTTTAGCTGTTGTTAGGGAGTGAGATCAGCATATCAAGAACCTATCAAGCGTCTCCACAGGAACATGTGTAACTGTGCTCGTGTGTTTTTTGGTACCTGTCCAAAGTCCCAGGCCAGCGGTGTGGGATAATCTACATTGCCCCTGAAGATGATACCATCCTGAGCCAAAACATACTCTGCCAGTTTTTCCTCGCTGTCCATATACACTACATCTCCTGTAAATCATAATATGTTTGTGCATGAATCTTCACAGATTTCTGTTTATACCTGCCAGTACCAGCTTACAATTAGATACTACGTTATAATCAAGCAGGGAGGAGAACAGGATTTCCTGGTGTCTATCACCTCAAGGCACATTTGCCAAAGCATACGCAATACACTCAAACACATCTGTTATTACTTACCGGGACACCAGGGGTTGAACAACAGAATGAAATCAAATTGAAAGCGCCCATCTAGAGTGAGGATGTAGCGGCCGATGGGCGCCTCAGGGGCCGCACACACAGAAAGGCAAACGGTGTCTCCAGGCGGACTGGTGACCGCTGCACTCCAACACGTGTTGTCGATCTCATCGCTGAGGCTGAAGACGGCCCTGGTGCCGTACTGCTCTACGGGCTGTGGGCCTATCAAATAATCACAGTGATTAAACGTTGGAAAGAATCTGTAAAGGCTTTGTTCCAAAACCTATAGTGCTGCCTTCTGAGATACTCCCATTTGGAAACATTTGTGTGTGTGTGTGTGTGTGTGTGTGTAGGAAGCGCAGATGTAAACTGAATTTGTAGTTGTGTTTGTACTGTATGTGGAAGGAGTGTTTTCTGATCATATTTCATCAAAAAACTGAAAAGGACTTTTTTAGGGTGTCTGAAAGTTTCCAGCCCTTGATGTTCATATGCTTGTATATACTATAGGCTATTTCTGCCTAAAAATGAAATTTCTTTCATTCATTTATTCACCCTAATGCCATTTCGAACCTATATGACTTTCTTGATTCTGCAGAACACAAAAGAAGATACTTTGAAGAACGTTGATAACCAAACAACATTGGCCCCCATTGACTTGCATTGTGTGGACACAAAACCACTGAGACATTTCTCAAAATATCATCTTTTGAGTTCCATTGAAAAAAAATGATGTACACATTTTGAACAACATGAGCGTGAATAAATGATGTCAGAATTTTTATCCTTGCATGGATGAATTATCCCTTTAATTAGTTTTACCAGCACGATTCCCTTAGTCAAACAAGATCATGCTATCGGAAAAGCAATTGTTGATGATGAACAACCTGGCGTAAACCAGCATGGACCAACTTCAAAATCATGCCAGCTGGTCTTTTCAACAGGCGGCTCTAAACCCCATGTGTCCACAGCTGCAGGCTCTTAGTCTCTGGGAATGTAAGATCTGATTGAGTCTTTGACCCCCTCCACTAAAGGCCAATGAACAAACGCGCTGGAATGAGATGTACTTGAAAGCATTCCAGAACTCGTTCCAAAGCTTACATTACATTTCCTGTCAGTATAATATTATAAATCAAACACAAGTCATGGTGTTATTGTGTCAGTGTGTTGACCTATGCTGGGAAAGCATTAGGGTGCACTGTAGTTATCACAGTGTAAATAAAAGGAGTAAAGTCATCTGTAATATCAGAGATAAAAGTGTATGCAATCATGCACCACCATGCAAAATTCAGCATCCCTCTGATAGGAGGTTTTGGATGGTTGCCAGAGCGTTGCTTATACGTTCCTAAGGTGCTCTGTGTGGTCGCAGGTCAACAGAGGTTGTGCCTTGTTCATTGTGATATAGTTATCTCTATGGCTCATATCCCTCCTTCGAACGATCTGAAACACCTTTAAAACAGTTTCCAAAACATTACTAAGTAGACAACACTATAACTTCTGAGAGGGGTCGTGGTGATATCTCCTCACAGATTCCGCTGAACAAGCCAAACGTCTTGTTGTCCTGACAGTGAAGTTATCTCAGAGTGAACAGACCTCTTTCTGTCTGTGTGCCAGGAGTTAAACACTGTTGTCAATCACACATCCTAAATATAACATCCTGTTACATGCAAACAGCAGCATGACCCTCGCCAAACACAACTATTTAGATCTTTGCTGTCAAAAAATATGGTTTGGGACACAAATTGGCCTTTGACATTTGTTCCAACATCAAAAAAGGCTGAATAAAGTCTACTAAGTTCTCCGAGTTAAGGGTGATTTATGGTCATGCGTAGGACCTACGCCGTAGCTCTGCGTAGCCTGACATGCACCTCTCCGAAAATGTAACAACTCAACGTGGACCCTACGCGGACTGCAAGCACTGTGAAACCCTCCCTAAGGTCAAAAACTCTGACGCATTTCCGAATGAATTATCTAGGTAAATTACTTGTTCTTCTGTATTTAACATCTCAACCTGCAACAAAAGTGACTGTTTACTTGCCGCTATCACTGCTAATGCTTCTCAGACATACGTACGTCAACGCCGCCGCCATATTGGTGAGGGCAAAAGCCGACTACAAAGACATACGAGTGAATGGTGGAGCTGCAGTTTTCTGGATAAAAAACACAACATCATTTTCATTTCTCAACTAAATTCAATACTTTTCTATTTACGTGGAGTACAGAAACGTTTTGGCTCCAGTTAAAGATGATTAGAGACTATATATTGTCATACGGAACTGTTAAAACTCAGGCTTGTCAAGCAATCATTTAGGCTTAATAATTGTGGACACATCGCTAATGTGAAATAATTTAAGGTAGATTAAATGCACATGATGCACGGCAGTGTTATTTGTTTACTATATCACATACTGTACATCATGTCTTACTGCTGTAACGGTTTTACAGGATTAATAAAAGAACATCTTTTATCTTTGAAAATGTCTAAAATTACTACAGAAAAAGCCATTTCCACAGTGAAAAACATTAGTTTTTAGGCCTATATTCTCGTGAATAAAGTTCTTGTCTTGGTTACACGAGCAACACGCACCTAGTGGTCATTGCCTGTCGACACGGACACTAAGACTGTGTTCTGCAGAAGAAAGAAAGTCATACAGGTCTGGAAGGACATGAGGGTGAGTAAATAATGCAAGAATGTTATTCTATGTACAAACCCTCTGTCAGGTTTACCTGTCTCTGCTTCAATGTGAAGCTGACTGACTCCAGTCTGGTAAGATCCCGAGTTGAGGTACAGGTTGATGGTAAAGGGCTGCCCTCTTCTCACGATCAGTCGATCTGTGCCGTTTAACTCTGTGTGGTGGTCTGTGTTGTTAAACTTGCATGCAAGATCCCAGGTACCAATATCCAGAGCTGTGAGAAAAAAGGATGGAGGTTATTCTGCTGCAGGTCGACTTTCAAAGCGAAACAAAGAGAAGCTGTACAAAGAAAGTAGACTAAAAAGTAACATTGAAAGTAGAGATGCACCGATACTAAATTTCTTCACTGATACCGATAGCCGATTGTTCAGAGTATATCTGCCGATACCTATTGTAAAAGAACTAAGTTAATATTTCTTAACTTTCTGAATGTTATTATTTTATATAATGATCATTAATATTGATTCAAACTGACTCACAAAAAGATTCACAGATTGATAAAATTGCATTTATCAAACAATACCGATTATTGGCCGATATATCGATGCATCTCTAATTGAAAGTTAATGTGAAACCAAATTAGTTTCTAAAAAACAATATAGACCACTTCGCAAGATGTAAACACTGGTCCAGAAGTTTTGATTATTATTTTTATTATTTAAAATCTAACATATATAGAAAATCGTAAAGAAATTTAAGATGTTGATTGGGTTATAAATGATCTGTTGGATGTATTCTGTTCAAACAGTTGTGCAGTTTTAAAAAACTGAAACAGGAAGATCTTTTGGACCAGCGTTGGACCAGCATTGTTTACGTCTTCTAAAAGGGTCTATAGAGACTACAATTCAATCCAAATACTATCAATCAATCAATCAATCAATCAATCAATCAGTTAATGAATAAAGTCAAGCCTGGTCCTACATTTATTTCTCATTAACTTGAAATGTATCGTAATACAGATGTCAAAGAGTTTGTGCACATTATTATGCGTTGTCCAAGAAGTATGGTATGACAACCATGGTATCTTGGTGTTTGTTAGTGCTTTATTGCCATTTTATTAGACAACTTTGTAATTCCAAGTTGTTTGCACTGCGCTCTTGTATTTTCTTGGTTGTAGTGGTGCGTTAATCTTCAAAACTATTCATTATACACAATGATTCGCACTCACAAAAGTGTAAATATATTAAATACTTTTATTCCATGATGGGAGGCAGGTTAATTCAATTCAATTCAATTCAATTTTATTTTATTTATATAGCGCTTTTCACAATGTGCATTGTTCCAAAGCAGCTTTACAGGAGCAAATAAGAAAAACACAGAAAGGTAAAACACAGCACAGTGCATGGTGTTTATAGACCAAGCAAGATCATTATAATAAATAATATCTAATAAATAAATGAATAAATAAATAAATAAATGCAGTCTTTGTCAAAGACAAGATATATTTAGTCAAAGACAACTTTGTAAACATAACACTTTCCAGATGGCAGTCGCATTGTTTCTGTGGTCACTATTTGCTATAAAGAGCCTGTCCTACAAAAAAGACCCCTTGGGTCGTTTGTGCCAGCAGCATATTATGACCTATAGTTAAGTTTTAAAGTTAAGCGCCCTCTAGCTGTCGTAAAAAATGTTGCATGTGATATCATAAAATGGCTCTACCAATCGAGCTACCTGAACTTCAGATCAACATTCACATTAAACCCCTCAAAACATCAAGGTGAAAGTTTTTGTGGAATCGTCTGCTGCCGGTGGAGGTGCTGATAAAAAAGAAACACTCCTATAGGTCGTATTTCAAGGAAGGGACAAATGACCTATGGGTTGAAAAATAGGTTATAAATCACAACAAACTGCTTGAACTAGTCGACCATCGTTTCAATGCATACCATTCATGCCATTTACAACTAGAATAGATTTAAAGGGGTCATATGGCGCGAATACGTGTTTTTATATGTCTTTGGTGTTATAAGTTGCCCATGCATGTATTAGACAGGTAAAATTGCAAAAAATTAAGTGTCGGAACAAAAGATGCATTCTATCTAAAAGCGAATGCTCACCCAGACCACACCCCCACAAATCCACGTCAGTTCGTGTATGATTTGACTAAGACCTCCTAAATGTATACGCAAGTAAGGTGGGCGTACCTGTCAGTACAATTGCTTTGGAACCTGATGTTCCAAATATGGTAAGAAGCGTTACATTTCTGTCACACGCTTGCAGTATTCGTCCAATCACTACGCACTGGTTAACTGGCCAATCATAGCACACCTCGCTTTTCAGAGCGATGAGCTTCGTAAAAAATCAGCGCGTTTCAGAGAGGCGGGGCAAAGAGGAGATACAAACATGCACGGTATGTGGAAAATACAGCGGGTTTTTTTTTACATTTAATAGTGTATACACATTGCATTACATCTAAAACAAACGATAATATTCGTTTTAGCCGTGTCATATGACCCCTTTAAAACCATATTATCTCCCATGTCCTGTTTTCCATCTGAACATTTCCTTGAGGCAGGTGGGGTTTGCCTATCTTTTCCCTGAAGGCTTAAAGAGTTTGAAAGGAAAACGCCTTGGAAGTTTCACACAACTTTCTTTCCCGGCTGTGCTTGAGTGTGTACACGTCGGAATGCTTGTTTGACACAATGTCAGATTTAAGTTAACAATTGCGAAGGGACAACAAACAATTTGTGATTAGAACTGCAAAAAATACTGAGTTAGGAACTTCAACACAACAGTTCCTCTTACAAACGTCTCTGTTGTGTTCTGCTGACATAATGTGTCTCAGCTGGACCTTGACCTGCATGTTTCAAGGTTGAGGCGGAGATGTTTCTAATTGGGCCATCTGTTAAAGATGTCAAGAATGTATTGTGCATGGGGTTTACGTTTAACAGATGCACCCTTTGTGGGGCAGTTCACAGAGAAATATAGACAGAGAGGATGTTGAATGGGTAGACAAATACTGTAGATCTCTGTAGTATGTTGTAAACTAACTAACCTGTCTCAGAGCAAAAAAGGGAGTGCAAGTGTGTACATGTGTGTTTGCATATTTGTGTAGATTAGTAGTGTATGCGCTACATGGGGTGTCATCTGGTTTCTATCAGTTCTGCTGTTGTAATCTTTAACAAAGCTTTGATCCGGGTTTTAAAGAGATGCCTTCTCTATGTGTATGTGTGTGTGTGCTTTATACTCTTGGCTAACACACCTCTTTTCGACTTCTAGTTGGTGGTTTTCACATTCTAAAAGTGTATGAAGCCCTGACTGTCTGTGCGGTATAAACTTGGACAGGTATTCTGGAGCTAGAATGATTCCCGAATGTGTGCGGTGTGATGAGTGCAAACTGACGAACAAGCAAGCAAACGTTGCCTGAGGTATGAGAAATAATAAGTCTTTGAATCTCCTCATTCATTAGATTCTTTTCTGTAATTTTCCATGTATGGTTATGCGACTGCTGTACTATTTTAATCATTAAGTAAATATTTTTAGCTCGGCATAGGGTAAACAGCTGTCTATAGTCTCTTTCATTCTGAAGACATAATGTCTACAGAACTTCTTTCACTTAGATCTGTAATGTTTACATGCAGAGGAGTGGAAACTACACAGCAAACAGAAAAACTTACAGGGGAGTTTTACAGTAACACCACACTCCTGAATACACTGAACTGTACATTCACACAGAGATGCCCAAAAATGACTTACACTGTCTAGTGTTCATCTTAATGCCAACACCTCCATCCACAATTACACAGATATATTAAACACAAGAATAAACATCTGGAATTCACAAGGTTTTAAAGTGGTATGCTATAAATTATAAATGAAATGTGCATTTATAAATGTGCATATTCCAGATAATGTTAAAAACAAAAAATTTAATAAAATAGCATTGAAAAAACACAAACAGTACAATCTATTAATATTCCAGGTGATGCATAGGACCTATCCTTATTGTGCAATATTTTACAATAGACAATTTGACAGGTCAATAGTGGACAAAATAAGACAAGCAAGCAAATGCATTGATAATTTCACTGTTACAATGGAATGTGTAATAACTTATTTGTGTAATAATCTTAGGTTGCAAATGACTTTAGTTGCTGTAAAACAATGGAGTAATCTGAGTCAGACGTTTTACATAATCTTATTGGCTAAATTGAATGAAACAAAATTAACAAACAGTTATCAGGTGATTATAGTCACATTAATGATGCAAACATGAGAAAAAGTCTTGTCATACTCTGTGTTGAGGCACTTACCCATGTCTTTAATGTCGGTGATGTTTGTGATGTTGTTGTGATCCCGTTGAGTCTGTGATATTCAGCGTGCGCGACGCGCTCGGGTCTTTATTGCCCACTGCGCGTTTCCTCTGGACGCGTCAGAGCGACGCGCCCACGCGTGTGTGAGAGAGCGACACGCCCCCTCTTGCGAAAATTAAACACGGTTTTTCTACAGTAACCACAGTTTAATTATGATATTTGTAGCACAACCATATTAAACAATAAATCTCCATGTGTCAACAACCAGGATATTTGTAGTAAAACTACAACAATACGAATGGTAATCAGTGATATATTTAGTACATACATTTATTATGCAATTAAATTATCAAGATTCACAATTTTATAAACGTAGTAAGATAAACATAAACTAATGAAAATAAAACAATTACAGTTAATTTGTCTTGCAGACAATATTTTTAAGATAAAATCAGGTCATCTTCCACTGCTGGGGCTCAGTGGTAAGAGCATGACGCAAGAAAACGCCAAGATCATGGGTTCGATCCCAGGGATTGCACATACTTAGAAACAAATGTATAGTATTATGTATAATGCAAGTCTGCCAAATGCGTCAATGTCAATTGTTTCCATTTGATTCCTATCAAATTACTTTTGACGATGCATTATGGTCCTCTACTACATGCTAAACTCATACTAATTTTATAATTATGTTTTATAAGGTACTTATTACAGTGTAAAAAAGTCAGAAGATCAGAAGAAAATGTGACCATGACATAAAAATATAGCTGCAAGCGGCAATTATATGGGTCCAATGTTGCATCTGTAAAAATGAAAGTTTGTGGTTCACTGGTATTATTGCACATGTCTGGTTACATGTAAGAATACAAGTCAATTCAAAAGTATGTTTTTGCAGAATGTTTTAAAGTTGAATTTAAATCATCCTGTTTTGTAATGTTATGTGTATACTAGACCATCACCTTACCTGGACCACGGGTTGATTACCTTTTTAAGTAAAAATTTAGCACTTTTAGTTAGGATTACAGTACATTTACAGAATAAAAAACAAAGGTCATTTTTAGAAGACCACAGAAATTATGATAACACAATGAAACATTTTTTTTTAAAGTTGTAATTCGCTTTAATTTTTGCTGTTTCTTAATGATGTGTAAAATGCTGAATACGAAAATCACAGTATTTTTTTTACCCTTAACGGTACTCACAAAAAATATATATTTTTCACACATTTATACATTTTGGTATTATTATTCGTACGCAGAAATTACAAGGTACTGGTATAACACTGAGCTCAAAACAACAGTTTAACATAACAGTTACTAAAAATGAGTCATCCAAAACTACATTTCATCGTTTTTGTCTTTTATCACTAATACTGTTCTCACGAACCAAGTTCCAGACGTAGTCACCCATCATCGCTTCATCCCACCTTCCCTGTGCTACAGAAATTTCTAGAATTTTCTGACAGTGACAATTGGAAAATATTTTTAAAATATGTGACATTTTGTACAGTTTTTGTTTATTTGCAATATACCGATATATCTTAATGATAAAAGCTCAAAATTTACTTGAGCTAAATATACACTTGACGCTACAGGAAAATAAATATTACCACAATAATTAGCACCACAGAATTGTACAAGATCTGTTAAAAGGTCGGGCGAAACAACAATTTGTTACACGGTGTTAATGATATACAGTAAGCTCAAAATTGACTTAAGCTAATATATACTATACTTACCACAATAATTAGCACCACATAATTGTATAAGAACTATAAAAAGTCTGGCGAAACAAAATTTTGTTACACTGTGGTATCTTCCTGTTTTTGTTAGGTCTTTTATCAAAGCACTTCTGGTGAAATAAATACTTAACATGACCCATATCTGTGTGCATTATCACGTGTCCAACATACGTAGTTGGAAATGGAGAAAAAACAATTTTATAGGCTTGTAAGTGAAAATAAGAAGCCACAATATGGCTGCTGACATATTGCGTCGATGACATAATTTGGAGCCTGCACAGTAATGGTCGTATGATGAAGCTACGGTATCAAGGTCCTGCACAAATTCCCTAATGACGCAAACGCACAAATCACGTTGTCACACCCCCTTTTTTTAAACATCCTATAACTAATTAAAACCAAGCTTATTAGAAAAAATATCACTTTAACATAAATCAGCATTAAAAAGAACTAACTACAATGATGGAAACCATCTTTAACAAAATTAACTTCAAGTGTAATTTGATTTTTTTGGTTTGGCTCACGTCCCATTCATTTACATGCAAAGGGTAGGGCCAGACACCTGGGGCGATCAAATTGCGTTGGCTTCACTTTTCAGGACACGTCCTGCACCTCTGGTTTCAACCAACCAACACACACCAAAATAAATAAATAAAATAAGCTTTATTACTAAGTCCATTAGTAAGCCACAGGCATAATGCATGATAATATAAAAGGCATGTGATAGTCTTACAGTACAGAGAATAAGGACTTTTTAAACTTCTGTTGATTTACCCATGATGTTTCTCCCTTGAACCTGAGACGAACAAAGATAAAATTCATAATATATCAAAAAGCATTTTAAACACTTAATAATAGTGTCTGTAATATTGCACTCTACTGAAATAATGTAAAAACAGATATGTGTAGGCCTCATACTTTAGAGCATGGCTGGATCGGTGGGTTGGTAGGTTTCCTGTTGCTTTCCTGTTTGTGGGCACTTAATTGTTTCACACCAACGACTGGCACCTCAGATGGGCCGTGTTCACCGCATCCACCAATCACAGAATGGGAGCTGTGGCCTGAACTGCTGAAGCAACTTACACTCTCACCCGACGATTCAGAACTGTCCACTGTAACAAACGCACACAACAAAGGGTGCAATTAGCAAAACATTTACTTACTAAAAATAATGAAGCATGGAAATTAAAATTAGTTTTAGTCTGGATCCGTGTTTTTGCATTGAAGACAGTTAGCAGACGCTAAACGTGTAATTTGGAACGCTGTCCGCGTAATTTTTCTAACTTTCTTTTTGGACTCTGACACAGATGTGCTCACTGAACTAAAGAGCATCAGAAAGATTTCAATTTTCTGTACAATTAAAAAATTAACAACCATCAAGTTTGGAAAGACCTTAGTATGATTAATAATGACAGAATTTTTCCTTTTTTGGGTAAATGAGCATGTACAGGTGTTGAGATGAGACCATCCCAAATGAGAAATTACATCTGATCTTGTATGAACATACCAAGTACACTCTGGTTTCCACTATCCTGATCCAAATTCTCTTCCTCCAGGATTCCCGAGGTTCCACGTCCAAACCGGACAACATCTCTACTGGTGGGACCTATCAGATGTCCCACAGGAGAGCCCCACCCAGAAGAAGATGATGAATGGCTACCAGAGGATGACGTACAGCTGGCCGAACCAGTAGAATTCAAGCGAAGGACAGGAAAGCCGCCTAAGGTGTCCAAGGAAATAAAACAAATATCAATTTTACATTTCAATTTGAGTTAAATAAGATTCCTCATGGATTAAACACTGCAATTGCACGTGTTTTACCTCGTCCTGTTAAAGCACAGTTGATGGCTCTGTCGTTGATGGCCATCTCGCTCGGCGTGATGTCCATGAAGGGTTTATGACCGATGCCCATGAACACTCTCTCCTGCATGCGGATTTCTGTGTGAAGACCATCACAGACCTTCAGGACATTTGACATCAGCAGACCACTGTGTTTATTACTGTAACAGCACTAAATCTTGTAATCATATTGCTTGTTACAAGGTAATCCATTTGGAAAGCAGGAGTGTTAATTTGGCATCTGACGTTGTACTGTATGTGTGATACGAAAGAGCAAATAATTCTAAGGAAAGAAAGATTAACATGAAACTGCGAGCATTTACTGGAAGCGTTCATGTGTCATGCAAAAGGAGTGAGAAATGAATGCTTCTGTGAAAAAAGACAAGGCAATAATTTATTTCCCCACACTCCTTATCACATTCCTCTGCATCACATTACCTGCTAACTCTCACAAAAATTATAACAACCACTAAACACTGTGGAATGAAACAGGCTTCAACTGCTATGCGAATGTGGCCAGAGCGATTCTGTTTCATGATAAGACAGTATGAAAAAGTTTGCTTGCCTCTGTTGTGTATTGCTTGTTCCCAGAGAATTCTCTCTAAGTCTCTAGTCCAATTCTCCTTCACTTCTCGACTTGGTGCCTGAAGTACGTATGTGTCCTGTGACTTCCTTCTTCGAAACCAGATCTCAAAACACAGCCCACTGTCACCAAAATTATGGGTCATGCCAATGTCCGATGTCTGAGACAAAAGAGATGGACAAGAATACAGTTGCATCACCACCGAAAAAGAAATAAGTATTATTATCAAAATTACGTTTTTTTAAGCTAAGATGAAAATATGCGTAGCCATCAATGTTTTGACTAACGGTTTATATAGAGTGTTATGTCAGCAGTGGTTTACCTTGAAGGACTGTTTGTAGATGTACGTGTCATTCCCCACATCCGTTTTCCTAGTTTTGCTGAAGAGTATGAGATCTCGAAAGAGAAAGATGTGACGGTGACATTTTTTCTTCCTGAAGGTCAAGAGGAATGCGTCTTGACGAATCAGCTGTCCTTGTTCCTTCAGATTCACCTGTACAGCCAAAATCATTTTTTTACAACAATATATTATTCAGACATCTATAACAACTATTTGCTTGAATTTTTAAGATCTCCAAAACTGGGCCAAGTTAAAATGCATGTAAAGTAAATTGCAGCAAATCTTGTTTTATGCTTAAAGCTTTTTTATGATAGTTAAAGTATATTCATTAGGCTCTCGTGTGCATTCGTCTTTGTCTACTACTTGGAGGCCTTTAGGAAGCAGCTAGACGCTCACATAATTGTGCATTGTATTTTTCCTTGGTTCTCCCACGGCGCTGTACATTCATGCTTGCAGGTCACTCAGTCATAGAAGACTGTTGATAGACAATTGATCTAACAATGATTTACCCTATAGTCAATCACTTTGTGTTTCTCAATGTATATACTGTATATTTTTTCAAATAATCCATAATCTACAAGATTTTATGACAGTGCTTGTTTCTCTTTCAAAGAACAGTTTGCCACTTACTGTATGTGCGGGTGGAGAAAGTGTACTTCATCTATAATTCTCACCACCCCCTGAGCCTCTGCCTTTATTTTAAGACTGTGCACTTTAAAAAGTACAAAGAAATATGAAGGTATTTATCTTTGTAATTATAGTCAATGTGTGTTGTGGTCAACAACATCGGCCCACACATCTCGCCCAACTATCCTGTTCTATAAAAACATCCTCTCTCAGTCAACATAGTCTGTTACCTGTTAATATGGGCACCGAAATAGTATGATACCGGCATAACTACATGACCTACTACTAAATTTGGCAGAGCCTCACTTGTCATCATGAAAAAAAAAACGAATAATGATAACAAAATAAATTGAATAAATGAAACCTGTTCTGTGCTATAAATTTGTTTTCTGTATGATTCCAATAATTTGATCATTTTTATAGTCAAAATCGCTGAATTTGCACATTTCCTGCTCAGATAAACGGGAGAAATGCGATGTGCGGCAGCGACGAGGCGAGCCTCACCTCGGACAGCACTATCACTCACACACACACTGGGTTGATGCGTGCCATTGGCGCGTGCCTGTTGCTGTCTCTCCGTATGTCGCCAATATAATGTTTGCAGGCATGTTTATTATACACCCTCACTTTCAACAGTCTGGCTAACTACCCGTGTGTGTTTGGACATGTTTTTATATCCCCGTGGGGACCTAAACCTGAATGCACACCAACACATGGGGACTCGTGTCATATTGGGGACCAAAATTGAGGTCCCCATGGGCAAAAAGCTTATAAATTGTACAGAACAATATTTTTAAAAAATCTAAAAATGCAAAAAGTTTTCTATGATCTTTAGGTTTAAGTTTAGGGTTAGGGGATCAAATATACAATTTGTACAGTATAAAAAACATTACGCCTATGGACTGTCCCCACGGAGATAGTAAACCAGACATGCGTGTGTGTGTAAAGTATGCTGATGAGATATAAAACATAAACAGTATTCAATGTGCATGCTGGCAATTGAATAGTGAATAAGCTACTATTTTGGGCTCATATATTTGTAAATCTGACTCTAAAGGAGTAAGTGCCTCACCAGCCATGAACCCCACCACACGTCACTGGCACAGTGTAATGTCGTGTATAAATGTTTATATTGTGTGTTTATTATTACTCACATCACAGTCCTGAATGTCATCCATGGCAAGCAGATCGTTGCCGTGGCGAAGCTGGAACTGGATGATCTCTAAGGCGGTCTGTATCTCCACACGCTCGTGGCCTGTGTGTGGCCCGCCATCGCATTCCCGAAGCATGTCCTGCAGCAACAGGCTATATTTACTGATGCGCTGCACCGGCTTCAAGAGATATGATGACAGATCCATCTTATCTCCCAGCAGCTGCTGTTTTTCCTGAAATTGAGTCAAAGACAACAAATATTAGGTGAAGAAACACCTCACACAGTAAAGCACTTGAATGTGATCTGTGCATGCAATACGTACAAAGACCCCAAAATGCATAGTATCGCTAATATTTATCTTCTGGAAGACTTTTCTATAATACAATATTTTTTAATATTCCTCATGCTACGACTATACTGTACATATTTACATACAAATACTTTTTTCTTACTGTATACATTCATTAACATTAAGGAGAATTTACATTTCTTAAGGTCTCATGTTCTATTAAGGAAAATATGGATAACTGTAGACAAATAAGAATAAGGTAGTAATAAAGAAGTCACCTTGAAGAACTCTTTTGCATGACTGATGAGCAGTTCCTCCGAGCGAGGTTTGTTCTTGCTGTATAAAGCGTAGAGGCCAAAGTTTTCTTTCTGATTTGAGAAACATAAGGTTAGAATCACCGACTGGAAAACAGATATGTTATCATGTATGTGTATGCCTTTATCTGTAACGTTTTGAACATCGTCATGTCGACGCACCACAAAAATCTTACCCAGATTGTTATCTACTGTAGATGGGTACTGGCCTGGGTATCATTTTGTTTGTAGTGGTGCCACTACATAAAGTTAATTTTGTATCAAATTTCATATGAAGCCACCTTTGACTAAGATATATACTACATATATTGTGCTAGTGTAGACGTATGATGGGTCGTGCTTAAAGCTCTCACGTGTTTTAAAAAGCAGCGTCCCACACCGAAGGGCTCTTGCAGACAGATCTCCAGCTCTTTAAGAAAGTGATGCTGGTGGAAATCCCGCAGTTTCTCCAAGTTTCCAAAGATGCTTCCTCGCTGTCCTCGCAGGTCCTGAGGAACGTCAGGACGCTCTAGCTCGGGCATGTAGTGCTCTACGACGTACCACAACGCTCTCACATACTCCCTCTCCGTTTTGAGCAACTCCTCAATGATGAGCCTCAGTTTTCTGCCAGGAGGCAAAAAGAAAAATTAAGCACATGCATCATTGTTACTGTTAGACATTTTTGTATGAAAGAACATTTTGATAAAGTGATCAGACTGTCTTGTCAAGACATTTAACGACATTTAACATGTTTTATGTAAGGGATAATGTACAGGCAGCCGATTGTTATCGCAGAAATAAGCCCCGACAGTGTGATCAGGACCCGATGCGAAGCTCTAACTACACGGCTACTTGCCACATGAGAAAAAAACTGGACATGAAATGTGAATTTGAAATATTTTATTAGCTCATTTTTACCGAACGTTGACCTTCCGTGAGGAAAAGCCGTTTACTTTCGGTTTTAAGGTAAGAAACGGCGTTCAAATGTCACGAACAGGCAATTTGGTTTAATCGTTTGTATATAATGTCATATATGTTATTAAAAGACATATTTATATTTAATTTGACAAAAAAAACCTGTCAAAATGATTTGCTGCATCTGGGTTACCGTGTGTTATTAGTTTTGAGAGGTTGTTATCTGGGAATAACGAACCTGCAAATGTCGCGACTGGCCAATCAGAATCAAGCATTCCAACGAGCCGTGTAATAAAAATACTCTATAGTATGTGGGGAAATTATTGATTGTTTCCGTTTTTTCCGAAATTATGATAAATCAACTTCAAAAACGACTTTCTTCCGAACAGCACAAAAAAGATATTCGAAGAATGGCACCCATTCACTTGCATTGGTTTTGTGTCCATACAATAGAAGTAAATAGGTGCCGGCGCTGTTTGGTCTTCTTTTGTGTTCTGTGGAAGAAAGAAAGTCAGGAAATGATAATAGGTCCTCCATGGTTTCTAATAGGTCCTCCATGTTTTAACATACTGTAGTCTGTTAAAACAATCTAAACAAAGTTAGAGAAATGCAGATTCTACTGTAAATTCGACATCAAATCCAATATTTGATTTCAGTCAGGATGCTGACTTAGAATAAACTAGCTGCCTATTTAGGCAAGAAGGCAACTCAAATGGTTTCGGAATATAGCTGCATACTAGATGGTTCTTGAAATGTACAGATTCCTTATGTGACTCACAATCCAGTACTGTTGGTTTCCAATGTAGAAGTAGGTGTAGAGATGGACTCGTCCTGCATTCTGACTGGAATGACAGAGTGTGTTGTTGGAGACATCATTGATTTGGTGTCATCGCTGAATTTATCATTTATTTTGGCTCGGTTACTTCGGCTCGGTTGAGAAACGCTAGAACAAAAGCTGTCTTGGTGAGACAGATTGGAGCTCTGTCCATCGCATGATGCTCTTTCTGCATCGCTGACTGGACTTGAAGCTCTTGGTAGGAAATCTTTTTGACAGGAATTTGTAGATGTCTGGGTCATGGGCTTAACTGTAGCGTTGTCTTTACTTGTAGAAACGCTACAGCTGGTGGATGCACAAGAGCCCTCACTACACGAGCTGACCAGTGATCGATAGCGTGCCGAGAGGTACATCTCATCGGGGCGTCCGAAGTTCCTGAGATCACCATCACTGTGAGAGTTCATCTGAGGGCACTTCCTGATTGCTGCGGTCTGTACTGTGTGATATGTGGAAACACTTCCCTCGCTTGACCTTCGGTGGAAAGGGCGACGGCTGTCTTTTAACCAGACTTTGGGTGAGCTTTGCTCTTTGAGGGGTAATGATTGTTGAAGACCTTGAACATGTTGTTTAATCGGCAAGGTGTCTTTATGTTCATCCATTTGTGTTTCTGAGTTTGATAATGTGCATTGCACTGGCTTATTTAAAAGTGCCACAGTCTCAGTATGACAGTTTCGGTTCTCTGTACGATCGCCAACTGGGTTCGTCTGGGGGTCGCCTTCCCTTTTTTCAGGAGTAGAAGTAGTAACCACATTCTGGGCCAGACTCTCCAAGTGGCCGTTAGCATGTTTGGTCGCAACATTTTCCTTTTGTGGAGATGTCGGAGGGCTCTGATTTCTATAAGAGGTCTGCAATATCTCTCGTAGCCTCTGTCTGATGTCTCGGCACTGAGCCCAGACTGCATTCCACATCCATATCCCGTCTGGGTGCCTCTCTAACAGCGCCTCTCTTTTTTCCTCAAAGTGTTGGGGTGAGAAGTCTCTGAACCTTTTCTCAAAGGCCTTTAGCACGCTGAAGCGTAGGCAGGCAGGAGAGGTCACGCTCCCCAAATACTGCATGCACTCTTTGACAAGAGATGAGGCCTGTAAAACAAACAAGATGAAAAGTGTTTCAATCAGAGATTAATCTGAGGAACACAAAACTTGAATTTTCTTATCAAAGTTTTTCTTATACTAATATAGTTTATAGAGTGACCAGTTTCTCCGTCTCCGAAAGTGCTCTGCCTCTGAAAGAACTTTCATTTTTCTTGGCTGACCTCACTGATTTTGCAACCCCTCCCATCCTATTTAGGGTGTGGAATACTTTCTCTTAAAGTACTTTTACTTAAAATGTCAACTTTCTCCAATCAATTCCCCGCCTTGCAAATTGTCTCATTAGAAATCCTGTCTTACTTGAAAAAAACGTCCCATTATGTCAGTGAAATTGGTTGCAAATTTTGCATCAGTCAATCAGCCTTTAGGGCAGGGTTGTACAAAATTCAGAATTGAATTGAGAATGACCCCTAAATTCCGATTCAATTCTTGAATTTGAATTGAGATTGCAAACAGGAAGCTGAATTGCAATTCAAATTCAAATTGCAGGAAGTAGAATTGGAATTCCATAAAATTCAAAGAAATTCACGATACATAATTAAGGTGTATTTAACAATGAAGCTTTACAGTATAATATTATATATGATTACAACATGAATTTCATACAGATATTGTTGTATGGAGTTTATGTACACAATACTTTATTATAGTAAATAGCAAATTAACATTAAAAACATACTCTATAAAACAGATAATTAAAATTGTATTAACTTTCAAATTGTGGAAAATGATAGATATAGCACTTCATTTCCCAGAATACCTTGCTGTATCCAAGTCTTCAAAATGGTTGACCAAACATTTAGGACATGTTGGACTGAGACATGCAATCAAAGATGCAAAGTTGACTGGGAACAAGAAGTTTGTGTCCACCTTACAAACCTCACTTGAGGGACGACTAGTCAAATTTGAGGACATGAAATGCTTTCAGATGGCTGCAACGCTTTAGCCAAGATATAAACTAGACTGGTGTAATGGTGAAGAACAGATCATAATCAAAAATCTCCTGGCTGCAAAAGTTGAGTCTGTCTGTCCAAAAGTCAGTGCCACCTCTGACATTAGTACTCAAACAAGGAAACGCCCCAGACTCTTTTCCTACATGGAGACTCAAACAACTGCTGTCCCAATTGACACAGCCTCACATGAGCTCCCAGTTTACTTGAGCACGCCATGTTTGGCTGAGGATGCCGATCCTTTATTGTTCTGGAAAGAAAACCAAAACAGTTTCCCATCCTAGCTGCACTTGCATGTAAACATCTGGCCATACCTGCTTCCTCTGCACCTGTTGAGAGGATATTTAGTTTTGCAGGCAAGATATTCAGACCAGAGCGATGCCGCCTCAATGACAAAACATTTGATGAACTGTTGACCATTAGATGCAATGATGTTACCCTGTAAAGTACTTTAATAAATGATAATTGCATTTACCAAAACATTGTTTCATTTGATTACTTTGAAATGAAGATATTGCTAATTATTCAACATCAAGGGAATGTATGCTTAATGTTAGTGTCTGTACTTCTATTAGGAAGAAAAATGTATGTTAAACGTATCACATTCTCACTGATATGTGATAAGAATGAATTGCAATGAATTCAATTCCACTTCCTGTAATTCAAATTCAATTCAACATCCTGTAGGGTGGAGTCAATTCAAATTCATTCATTTAATTGAATTAAATTCTGAAATTCTGAATTTTGCACAGCCTGCTTTAGGGTAATGTTTACTGAGTTTTTAGGTTGATTTTACATTTACACCTTTGCGCGCTCACCTGTTCACAGAAACGATAGAGGTCAAGAGATGTCTCCAGCTCAGATTTACGTTCTTCAGCCCTTAAGAGGAAGCCAGTCATGTTGGTTTTGAAGCTGGTGACGGTGCAGCGAAAAGCGTCCGTTTCATGAAACTGTGTTTCTTGCCTTTTTCTCTTCACTGCCTTTATCAACAACATTCCTTTCTCCGTTTTCTCCTGGAAATCACATTGCATGTCAAGCAATATCTCAGAAATGTCTGAAATCTCATAAACTTTACCTTTAATAATTCATAACTAAAGATAGCATATTTCCAAACTATTTTCATCATCAGAAAATAAATTGGGTATTTTATTATGTCTCTGATTAATGTGCTGACCCCTTCACATAAATTCATAATGATAACACATGCTGGAGTCCACACCACTGGCTGCAAGGCATTAACTTTGTAACCCTGTGATGGGCTTTATACAGAGGGGTGATCTATTTATCTGTGTTTGCAGAACCTGTTTAAAAATGTTACTGTTTTTGCAACTGAAAAAATGCAATGACACACTTCACATGAGTCTCATTCGAGTCTGTTTACCTTTGCTTGCATCAGAACAGACTGAATATCTCTTAGTTTTTGCTCAAGTTTCGGCAGAGTTTCCTCCTTGTCAACATTGTCCTTCCATGACTGTTCCTCTGCGTTACACCAGGTCTGGATCTATAAACATTCACAATCACTGATAAAACAATTGAATTAAGTGCAGCTTAAACATTTTCCCAGCTGAAAACAGCAGAACAGCTGGTCACCACCAGGACATTTTGTTTTGGATGTAAAGTAGGACACCGTAATTGGATGCTGGTGTGCCTCTTCACCGGGCCTCTTAGGACTTTTACAATAGTAACTACATCCAAGATCATTGTATATTTTAGGCCAGTCTTATGTCAACATATACAATATAATGTACATGACTTGTGGGTATACTGTATGATCAATACCGGGTGGCCACCAGGTTGACTAGCACTACCTACAGTACGATAAACCAGCCTGGATCAACATTAAAATAAAATCTAAGCTGGCCACTTCATCCACATCCAAAGTTGATCAGAAAGATAAACAGCTGAGGAGTTTAAAATTCAGCCTCTTGTGAAACCTCGCTGAAGCCCAGCGCTGATAAAGTGATAGTTCACCCAAAAATGAAATTTCTTGTCATTTCAAACCTTTATGACTTTCTTTCTTCCGCAGAACGCAAAAGAAGATATTTTGAAGAATGTTGGTAACCGAACAGCACTGGCCCCCGTTCACTTCTATTGTACGGACACAAAACCAATGCAAGTGAATGGGGGCCAGTTAACAACATTCTGATTCAAACGATGACAGAATTTTTCTTTTTGGGTGAACTATCACTTTAAGACAGCATGTTTAGATAATACTGGCTGATTTACTCTTTAATAAACCACTTTAGCTCACAGTGTAACTTGTGTCATTTTAAGTACTTGTGTATCGTCTGTGAGCTGTGAGTATAACCTGTGCCATCATAAAAATATCGTGTCATACCCTGTTAAGCGAATCTGCCGTCTCTCTCAACAGAAGAACATGTTCGAGGTGTTGCAGGGACTGGTTCGATTTCATCACTAGTGTGTGAACGGCCTCTTCCACTTGGTTATACAGACACGTCACAGACTCCATTGAGTGCCTGAATAGAGAGATGCAAACATAAGGATGTTAAAAGCCCTCCAATGCATTTGCACTGATAGAGAGTAGCATTTATTTCTGTAAGTGCTAATAGCTTTACAAACGACAAACTCGTTGTGAATGTAGGCCATGGGGTAACCACGGGATTAACTAACAGGTGTCCAAACATTGAGAGGGTTCAGTGACCCCCTCTGGGGATGCCCATTTTAAGCCTGTTGAGAGTCAAACTAAGCAAGAATACACACCTGTAGTCTTCAGAATGAACGTATCGAGGCTCCTCCTTTCGCATCCTGGCGAGAATAGCCCCGCCCTCTCTTTGGAGAGCGACCAATCGCGTATCTTCAAGCACTATTTTCATGGAGCTTCTTTGCTCGTGGATACAGGACATCACTTCCTGTAAAATTGGTTTAGTTAGTTTAGGAGTGGCATTCAGATATTATCATCAATGAGGTAAACGCCAACACATTCTAAACATGGTTTAACATCTGTTTTATTTCATAAAATCTGTTCATTTTCTTGCATGAAGCTTTACCTGTGCAGAGTCTGTTTTTTTAAGGTCCAGTTTTTTGATTGCTGCATGCAATAATGAAGATGCCGCTTGTAGGTCGAGTTGAAAGAGGGAGAGTTTCTGAAACACACAAATACTCAACATTCAACCATCAGCTAAAGCTAGGTCCTATCCATTCAAGTGGACGCTGAATTCAGAAGGTAATCTATAGTATAGTGGAAACACCGTCATAACAGATCAAAAGGACATTAGAGGGAAGAATCTCGACTGATTTTACCTGGTGAAATTGCAGCCAGTCGTCATGACTGTAAGGGAAGTTTCCTCCGAGGTCAGAGGTCAACTGCTGTGCATCAACCACCTTATGAAGAGCCTTCAGTGATGTCACAACATCGATCTGATAGAAATGACAATGTAAGCAGGTGACTGCAGGTTTGCCATTATCTGTTAAGTGTTTAGGTACACCAGATAAATCAGTTTACCTAAGAATCAGTTTAATCAATAGACTGTTTCAGCGGCAACAACATAAACAAACATTATGGGTAGGGATGTAACGATTCACCGTGAGCCGGTTGAAAATCGGTTATAATGAGTGACGATTCAAATCGGTTGAGGCTTGAACTGAATCGCAATACATTTTTTGAACAGCAGGGCCGCTATTTTCACTGCAAACCTAAACGTTGATGCTGATATTTCTTAAATGCAAAAAAATCCAAGAAAAGCTCAGACAGTATTAGTTTGTTTATATTAAAGAGACTTTTTCTATTATTAATTTGTTATAAAATCGCAGTTTAGTTTTGTTATTTGAAATAAAACATTATTTTATTATGCAAAGAAACGTGAAGCATTTAAGAAATAATGCAAGGGAAGTTGTTCATTTCTAATTTGTTTCAACTCATTTTTTAAAAATAAATCGTGAGTAAATCGTGAATAAATCGCATCGTGAGATCAGAATCGTGAATCGCATGGCATCGCATCGTGAGCTGAGTGAATCGTTACATCCCTAATTATGGGGCCTAAACGTAACTTCCTGTAGACCTCCGCAAAGAATCAACAACTGCTGAGTAGTCTTTAATGTAATTTAATACAATTAATAACAATAAAATATTAATAAGATTTAATATTACTAATTACTAAATATAAATAAATGGTTATATTATAACCAAACATAGACCGGAAGTTAACGTGTAATATTACAAACAACTTTTTTAAATAAACAGCCATTTCAAGTGCATTTAACACATTTCAATAAAAAAATCAAAAATCCGAATAAAATGTGTGTTTTAATAGCATTCACACCTCAATGTGAACATTAACAATGTACCTCAGCTAACCTGTTTAACAAGTTAACGTTACCTCAGGACAGTTATCCAGTGCACAACGTTAACTAATCCATAGATATTTATAAACAAAATGTTAGCTAATTAGCTCAAAACTGTGCAGACCACAAAATCAGCGGAAGTAAAGAGTATTGCGGTGCAAATGATGCAAACAGTGCCAAAATAAGTTCATCTCGTTTATTCTTCTCAGTATGAAAGACTAAAAACGCTATTAATATAAGTGCTGCTACTAGCAAAAAACTGAGATGGGCAAAAAAAACCTTTCGTTCACTTTAAAGACTCAGTTCAGAACAGCGAGTCGCCACCAGCATGAACAAGAAAGATTCGTTCGTTTACTTAAAAAGACTCATTCAGAATTTCAGAACAGAAAGTCGAAGCAGCTTCAGAGTGTATACAGTGTCTGATTCTGAACTCGGGTGATATCAGATAGTTAAATAGAGGAGCTGGCGTGGTCGACGGGACTCCACGCAGGAGAAATTGTGAGTCAATATGAGCGTGTTTTGGGTGTGATGATTACCTGTAAACCAGGATGTCTTTCGGGTCGAGGATTCACGTCTTTCTCAACAAGCATAACAATAGTGTGTACTGCATGAAGGGCCTGTTCCTATACACACAAAGTCACACAAAGGTCAGTTTGTGAATGATCCACCAAATAACGGGCTACTTTTAATCATTCTTATAAAATCAACTACAATTTTCTGTTACAGAATATATAAGTACAAACAAGAACATGTGTAAACATGTATACAACAACAATGGTGCAAACAGTAAAATAACATAGATTTACGTATAGAAGAAAAACAATATTAAATATAAATAAATAAAAAATCTTGGTGTGTATAAATCTATGCACGTCACGCAGCCTACGTATTTCCGGTGAAATTCTGGGAAAACGGGTAAATAAAGCAGTACATTTTCATTATATCATTTAAATACTTTTTAAATTGTGAATTTATTTCCTTCTACTCAACAATCTTCTGTGTGTACATCTTTTATGTTTGAAAAGTTGCTTTATTGCCTCCCTTTGACCATTGTGAGCATATGCATGCAAATATATTGTTCATCTTGTGTATTTTCCTAATGTATTGTGGAAAATAGGGGTATTGTATTTTAATTTGTATTGGTTTGGCAGGCATGTCCTCACCTGAACCAAGAGCAGAGATTTATAAAAGACAGAGGGCAGTGGAGATTTCCTGCTGTCAATCACAACGGTCAGTCCCAGATCTCTGACCTCCATCCTACATAAACACACACTGTATTTAAGACCGTGCATGATTTTGAAATTAATTCATTTGAATGTAAAAAATGCTTAAGAGCTATTTTTATTTGAATTTTTACTGTATATTTTATATGCTACCTGGAACTGAATTTATATTTAAATCAGATTTCTAAAGTTCTAAAAATTCAAAAAAATAGTGTGTAACTCAAATACACTCCGTGTATAATCCCATTCATACTGAATTTCTCAATTACTCATGCAGCTACTGCCCTCTTGTGGTGAAAGTGCAGACATCTCTCATGTGTTTGGTACCTGGGTACGGAGTGCAGGTAGAGCAGCAGTCTGCAGAGGTCCAGAGGAGAGTGCTGGGCCGATGCCCACCCTGTCCGTCCCCCGTATACCTCCACCACAGCTCGACCAGCTCTGTCACGACTCCCTGATGTTGGTAAGAGGACAGACATTAGTTTTGTTGTGTTGTGTCATTTTACCAATGAAAAAGCAGAGTCCACAGCAGATTTAATTAGGAATGTTCTTTATTTTCCGTAATGAGATAACAAAGTGCTGCATTCTGATTACTAAAGGTGCGGTCAGTACTTCAGTATTTTGACTATATTCATAATAGAAGAGTGCAATATGGATTGCATACTGCCTAGTACTGCTCGAAAATAGCATGTGCAACATATTCTATATAATATACATTATTCACATAATCTCATCACTTTGCATTTGAGTTGCATAATCTTTTTTACATTTTTAATACATTTTTGTGTAATTTGTGTGAACTACCTTTTGGCAGTCTGAGAAAAGAGGCTTTAATCACATTCTAAATTAAAGGTTGACTACATTGCATTGTGGGATATAGTATTTCCCTGCATCATGCTTTGTTGTGTACTTCACATTTTTGTTAAATTTTCTGCCTAAGAAAGTTTTTTTGACTGCTGTGGCCTCCCACTGAGTTCGAATTATTGTGTATGTTCATTTTTGTTCTACATTTTGTATACCAGTCCCGACTTGAATCCATGATTTTACTCATCAAATTACAGTTGTAAATGAACAGTAGGCATACCTGGCAAACAGATCATTCCTAGCTGTAGAAGATTCTTGATTGTGGGGTGTTGGGAATAGAGAGTTGCCTGCCCTGCGCTCTCAGTCCGGCTCATCTGGAGCTGGTCATTGTTGATGTCCTGGAGCTCTGCTCCGTTGCCAACTGGAGTTCCAAGTTTCCCAGATAAGGAAACTTTTTAAAAACATAAATAATCATCATACTGATTTATTTTTTTGTATCTAGATTTTTGTATTTCTAGATTTCCTGTGGCTCAGTGGTTAGAGCACGGCACTAGCAATGCCAAGGTCATGGGTTTGATCCCAGGGGATTGCACATAGTCAGAAACAAATGTATAATACAATGCAATGTGAGTCGCTTTGGATAAAAGCGTCTGCCAAATGCATAAATGTAAATGTATAAATGTACTGTAGTTTGGCAACAAATCCAAGCCTTGTTATTGTTTCTTGGGTTCAAGACAACATTTAACAGCTAGATGGTGCTACTGAAGTACATTTTTCCCTTTCCAAAAAAACCTTTTTATCTGAAGCAATGGCCCTCCTCTTCCCATTCAAAAAGACATGAAACAGCTCCCCATAAACGGTGGGGGGTGTAGTTATTTTTGTACTCTGGCACTTGGTTGTAATGAATGCCTTCGTTCTGTTCTGCAAAAAAGGGAAGATCAGATGAAGGGCTTCAGAAATTCCCCATGTGGAACGCCTCGCATGCTGTTGACCTTTGACCCGTGTCACACTGCACTCTTTCAAGATGACCTTACAGATGGGTATATTTTCCTCCCAGCAGAGGAAAAGGGTCAAGGTTGTCTGTAAATATGCCGAAATGCCTTGTTGCGCTGGTTGTGAGCATGCAAAATGACATAGTGAGGATTCTAATGGCAGACAGCTACTAGACTCGAGACAGGGCTTCATATTAATGACTAAGGATTGTTGTTTTTACAGACAACTGTTCACAAGGGACTGTGCTTTTGATTTAGGAAAAACAATCTAGAGGAGTTACTTTGTGTGTTCTTTCAAAAGCAAAATTAGATTTGACGAAAGAAAAACATCTGTATGCAATCAGTTGTTATAAACAGAAAGGGACTACAGAAGGATTTTTCTGTGTGTTTGCTGTAAATGCTTGTGACATCTCATAACAAATTACAACCAGAAATTCATATCTCAAAAAATCCCACTCACCCTTTCGTTCGTGTCGTCTGGTTAATTTCGGGGACACTAAATTAGCAGTGTGTTTTATTCCCTGGATTATAGATACAGTCGGGATGATCCCTGGATAGACGTCACTGTGGCTTCTGTTATTCACCTTGTGTGACTGCATGAACTCTCGGGCTGTTTCTGAGACGGATGAAGAAGAGCGGAATTTTGGCCGGCTTTTACCTGCCACTTTCAGCACCTGTGCAGGTGAATCCAGGTCTCTTCCGCGCTGTCTGTCATCACTGGGGATTTTGTAATCCGATGGACTGTTCTCATTTTGAAAATGGATCTGACTGCATTGATGCTGAAATAACAGGGATGTTTGTTCGGAGTTCTGCGTGAGCTGGTTTTGCTGAATGACATTGAGTCGCCGCAAACACAGATCTTGTCTGAGGCCGCTGTGGTCGGGTAATGCCCTTAGCCCCATTTTAGGCAAGTGTTGGGTTTTGGCATGCTTCTGACCGCCGACCCGCACCTGAAACTGATCTTGTCTGATGGAGTCGTTGAGACAGTGGAGTCTTTTGTCAGGTAATGCTTTATTTCCCACTGCAGTCTCGTGAAGATCATGTGACTTGTGGTGTTTTTCTTGGGCCGTGTCTGGGCTCTGTTGTGATGTACACTGCTCAGGAGAGTTCTCCATTGACCTACGGCCATGAGGTATGCTCTCACTTGGCCGGGTTGACTTCTGACAGACGATTGTTGGACTTTGCTCTACTTGGGCTGATTTCTCAAAGCACTGTATTGGGATTTTGTCTGTTTGGTTTGGTGTCTGGCCAGACATGCTGCTTGGATGTTGGAGGCTAACTCCATATCTCTCACAGCTTGGCTCAGCCTTGGCTACGTGTGGCTTTGATTCATCCACGGGACGGAGCATACTTGCTCTCTCAAAATGTACAGGGTTTCGTAGAGCTGCCATGTAGGACTGTCGATACCTGCATTTGGATTCTAGATTGTTCTGCATGCTCTCCGATGGCTGTTTGGGTTGCAAGTATGGGTTACTGTTCTTATCCAAGACGCTGAAGTGCTCATCACACAGGTTGCTTTTTGCTTCAGGCTGAGCGGTCCTGACCAGCTTGAAGCTTAGTGGTTGTGTTGGCATTGCTATTTTGTTGAGGGTCTGTTTCTCCTTTGTGAACTCCAGCAAGTCCACATATTCCCCTTCCAGCTCTCGGTCGTGCCTGCTGTCCCAGGTGTTGGGAGAGACCCAACCAACCGGTTTTCCAGCAAAACTGCTGATTGGGTTTCCATGCTCAACCTTAACCAATCTGGTGCCGCCCTCCACCAGCTGAACCGAAACAACCATCCCATCTTCGGCAGGAAGGATCCTGGTTTCCATCTCAAGTTGTAGGAGATCTGCAGGTAACTGTGCCACGTATTCAGATATCTTAGTCTGAAGATCATCCACTTTGAGAGTTGCCGTCGTGCAAGATGTTGTTTCAGCCCAGATATTAGCTTTGGGTCTGTCAAGAAATTCCGGGTTGGCGATTTCAGTCCAAGGGACCTTCACAACCCCCCGGTCGGAAGATAGCACACACTGATGTAGAGGTTTACCATGACGGCCCTCGTTTATTTCTCTTAACCAAGACTTGGTGAAAATGCTCGGGTAGGATGTCTCGGGTATTGGTATCCCCTCGACTTCGGGACCCTGCGGCACTCTGGAGCCTGCTTGAAGTACCAGATTGTCCTGCCCCAGGAGGTCTTCCTGCACAAGAAGACTTTTGAAGACGATTCGGGCTGACTGATCTCCAAAAGGCTCCACCTGCAGGTAGAAATCTCCAGGCCGGAGCAGTAAAGGGTTGATAGGGGCAAGTTGAACCACCACACGATCACTTAGGCACAACGGCCAACCCTCACACCGAAAGAGGACATCAGAGTATGCAGCCTAGTTGAGAAGAGAAAGAAGAGAAAGCAAAAAGATGTGTAAAGGGTTTTATGACTGCCAGATTCTTAAAGGCTCATAACTTTTCAATGACGTTGGTGAGATTGACTTTATTGATGCCATTTATTGGCTTGGACACAAACATTCTTGAATCTCCTTCAGATGAATCTGCCTCAGAAGGGCTTTGATCTTTCTGAAAATAAAGCAGAATCCTTGTCTAGTGGACAAGAAAAGGTAGCATGTGGGAGCTGTACCATACAAATCCCCATGGATGAAAGGACTGCGCAGGAAACTGCTTTCATTTTGCAGTGAACCTCACTTTATTCTTTAAACGTTAGTTCACGTCAAAATCATTTACACACTGCCATGTTATTCTAAAATCATTTGACTTTTTTCTTCTGTGTAACACAGATGAGGAAATTCTGAAGAATTGTACTGTTTTTAATAATTGGAGCATATAGTGAGCACAGCCTGTCAAGTTTGAACAGGACAGAAAAGCACCACACTGTAAATGACCGTAACAGTAGTCCACAGAACTTGTGGGCTGTACGTCAAGTCTTATAAAATCTTGAGTTTTAATTGAGGAAGTGGCTGAAATTGAAATGGTGTTTTACTAAAAAAACTCTCTCCGCAACCCTCATATTTCAATTGCAGTCTTTTAGACTTGGGAATACAGGACTCAAATGTTGCCTGCTTTTGAGATAGTTTCTGAAATATCACAATATTTGTTTATGGTCTGACTGTTTGCTCTATTATTACTGTAACATTCTTCAAAATTTGTGTTCGGGGGAAAAAAGTCATGTGGGTTTGGAGGGTTTAAATAATGACAAAATGTTCATTTCAGGTTGAACTGTTCCTTTTATTTGCAAAATAAGAATGTTTGCTTCATAGGCTTTTCATCAACTATGAATTGTTTGGTGTTACTGTCAGATATCAGATCTTAAGCACTGATGTTGTGTTCTGCTGAGTATGTTGTACTCACACACGCAGCTTGCTGTACACTCTCTAAGATGTGTTTGGCTGGGATGAGAAAGTCCAGCAGGCACTGCAGCGCATCTCCATGGTAACGTTCCTCAATGGTGCGAAAGAGTTGGCTGAGAACAGTGGGAGCAGTGGCCTCAAAGGGCGGGTAAAGGGCCGACAGCGTGCTCTGAATGGACCACTCCAGAGATGACGGGTTCTGATGGGAAGAGAACAAGAGTGAGAGAGATTTATTTTAGGGCTGTCAATCGATTAAAACTTTACCTCAAATAATGGAGACAACTGCAAAATGTTAACAGATCCTAACTTATTATGATCTACAGCAAGCTAGCTTTGAAATATAAAAAGGTGGAAAGATCCAGCCCTCTTTTCAGAGCTCTCCCCAAGCCACGCCTCCTCATGTCAATGACTTTCATTTACCCATGAGACATTACAGTAAAACACTGCAACAATAATTATTGTGTGTAATTTATGTGTTTAGCAGGGCATGCAGAGTAATGCAAATACATAGGTTGACAGGTCAGACCTAGAATTAGAATTAGAATTTTAAAGTTTTACTTAATTAATATTGCATATCGGAATTTATAGTCTGTTATATTTGACCTGTGCTTCTCTCTCCTTTATCTTAAATGTGTGCTCTCATTGTGAGTGTGTGTGTGTGTGTGTGCGTGTCTGTGTGTGTGCGCGTGTGTGTGTGTCTGTGTGTGTGTGTGTGTTCATGTTTGTATATCCCGGTGGGGACCTAAACCTGAATACACACCAACACATGGGGACTCGTGTCACCGTGGGGACCAAAATTGAGGTCCCCAGGGGCAAAAAAGCTAATAAATTGTTTAGGGATAGGGTTAGGGATAGGGGATAGAATATACAGTTTGTACAGTATAAAAACATTACGCCTATGGACTGTCCCCACGGGGATAGTCAACCAAAGCCGTGCGTGTGTGTGTGTGCGTGTGTGTGTGTGTGTGTGCGTGCGCGTCCGCGTCTGTGTGTTTGTGTCTATGTCTATGTGTGTTAGTACGTGTGCATATTGTGTGTGTGGAGTGTTTTGTATGTGGGTACTGTGCGTGTGTGTGTGTGCGTGTGTGTGTGCGTGCGTGCGTGTGTGTGTGCGTGTGTGTGTGTGTGTGCGTGTCCGTGTGTTTGTGTCTGTCTATGTGTGTTAGTACGTGTGCATATTGTGTGTGTGGAGTGTTTTGTATGTGGGTATGACTGTCTTCTGTGTTTTCACCTTTTTCTTGTTTTTACAAGTACAACTTTAATTGTTTTGCTTATAGTCAATATGTCTTATGTACAGCTGCTTTGTAACAATGAAAATTGTAAAAAGCGCTATATAAATAAAGTTGAGTTGAGACCGGATGCAGTGGTTGTACGGATTTTACAATCCTGAGACTTCTACGGAAGATATACTGTATAATTTCATATTTGGACCGTTTTAATTATTGATTGTTATCAGGATGTGAAGATGCTCAACAAAAATATTTATGAAATACATTGCTTACCCTAGGTTTTAGTGATTTTTTGGCGCACATTTTTACATTTAATTTCTTATACTAAATGATTGTGTTCAAAGGACAGCAATCATTTGTGAATTTGTTGCTCTATTCTTGTTACAAATATCCAGGGTTACATCTCAGGACAC
Organism: Triplophysa rosa; assembly: GCF_024868665.1. Taxonomy (NCBI): domain Eukaryota; kingdom Metazoa; phylum Chordata; class Actinopteri; order Cypriniformes; family Nemacheilidae; genus Triplophysa; species Triplophysa rosa. The sequence continues at coordinate 22,787,248 of NC_079896.1, read as the reverse complement.
ATTATACTCCAGGCATTATTTTTATAAACGCCCTGAATCCTTTGTTTGAAGAAGTGAAATGAGGCTGTTGTCAACTGCCCGAGGCCAAACCTTTTCATAACTTCAACCCCTCCTAAATCTCACTTGCAAAGCCCAAGAGCGAGACAATGAAGTTTTTGGCCTCATGAAATAGATCTGTTCTGTCGTCCATCTGAAGGAAATATGGGCTCTTTAAAGTATGTTTGTCCAAGATACACTTCATTTGAGATGGCTCATGCGGGGGAGATCTGTCTCATTAGACAAGTAAAACAAAAGAGAACAAAGAAAACTGGGTCTGAACCAGCCCGGCGCTGAGAGAGGGGTCACGAATGTTTACGTACAGAACATGTGTGCATAATCCAGAAACATGGAATTTGTAGGATTACTGCCGATACACTGGTGATTCTCATATTTGCTCTCCAAAATATTTATCATGCATGTATTTCAGCTAGCTCATGAAAATGTTGAGTTCAGGTTTCAAGTGTTCGACTTGGAATGATTTGCAAAGCAGATGTATAGGAAGATCAAGACTGGGAGTGTTGCGTGGAAAATGAATGAAAGCTCCAGTCTGAGAAAACCTGTTCAAGGGTGAATAAAACACTGCCACAGGTCAGAGTTTAAGACTGTTAGACTGAATGTTTAAAATGATCTTTATACAGCGCAGTGAAATGATTAACCATGAAAAGAAACGAATCCTTTAAATCCTGATAAGTACTTTGTGGGTTTTTTTTTTTTTAGCTGTGAGCTCAACAGACTTCTGGTTAGGATGATTACAGGACCTGTGTGGGATCTCAGACAGGAAGTTTATGTCTTCTTGAGAAGAACAACAAACAAAAACAAATCAGCTTAGCAACGCTTGGCAACCGCCCAAAATGCCATGATTCTATCACATTTTGTATGGCCAAGCACCAGACACATTTTCATCAAATCTATCTGTGGTGTAACTGACTTCATGCTGATGTTTCATGAGTTGAGGGGCCTCGTTCACCTCCAGACCCTCAGTCTGATCTCTATTGTTTTAGTCATTGAGTGACACAGACGTCAGATGTCTCATCCGAGAAGTATGCTGATGTTTATCTGCTGTCTGAGTTTGTCTGGGCTAGGCTCGCTCGCCGATTCACGGAATCCGGCGATGAATGAAAAGCGTATTGGATTATCATCTTCTTAACTTTTATGTGTATTTGTCTTTGAGCAGTATTAGTACACCACCTCCCTCAATATGTTTAATGATTAATAATTCGGTACACTGTAGACAGACACAATAGCTTTTCTGTTTAATCGTTAACTGTTATTTTTGCGTCTCATTCAGGGTGGTCCACTCTGGACGCATGCGTTACCTCGCCGGGTCCTCTGGATGAACCTCCCGAAATCTTTTCCCTTTCGGTAAACACTCCTCTTGTTCTGCCCAGATCACTTACTCAATGTGGCCCTGGGCCCGGTGCTCTGCTTACCCCCCATCCTCTTACATTACACACCCACACCTTAGTGTTCCCAACACGTCCAAGTCAAGCTTCATTTAACAAATCATCAGGATCCCAAATGAGGGATATCTGGAGCCTGGCGGTGTTCCCTTTGTCTGGAAGTTGCATTCAGGAGATTGTCAATCGCATATTTCTGGATGGTTATATAGAGCACCAAAGTCCAGCCTGGATTGAGCCTCCTGGCTGAACTTTGGAAAGTTAATTGAAAGGCTCATTTGATATCTGGAGATGTTTGTAAGTGCGTGCTTTCATGTGTGAAGACACTTTAAACATCCATCCAAAAAACAAAAAAATGTTTAACAGATGCGCCGCGATCTCACCTACAGCTTCGGCTCAGTCACTGGATTTGATGCTACGGTTTCTAACTCTGAATTAAATGTAAATATCTATTGCGGGTTATCATTTGTCAATGCGTAAGGCTGTCTGTAATTACACAGAACGAGAGAGAGAAAATGAAATTTTGCAGACCAAAGCTCAGCTGTAAGCTTTCGTTCTGAGAGATTTGATTTCATTCAGTCATGAGAATCCGACACGCTTCATAAATCATAAGTGTCATGCATGTATCAGATCTGTATGACTCTCTTTCTGCTGCAGAACACAAGTTAAATTGTTTGGAAGAAAGTTGGTAACCAAACAACACTGGCTATGATTGACATCAATTGTATGGACACAAAACCACTAAGACATTCTTCTCCTATCTTTGGTGTTCCACAGAAGAAAGAGTCATATACAGGTTTGGATGGAGAAGAAATCATAAATAGAAATTTGACCTAACACTGTCGTGGTCTGTGGAAATACGATGTGTGTATAAATATATATTGGAATTGCAAATAGTTCCAGGAAGGCACCATGCAGTGTCTAAATTGTGTGTTATGTGCACAGAATATGTCTCGACTTGTACAGTACATCTGGCACAGGACAAAAGAGCCACTTTTGGCATTTAAAAGCCTTTTCTTCAGCTCTGTTATCCCTTCAGGGCTGCACGAAGAATGCAACTGAATAAACAAATGGTCGAAGCCTGAAAAATCCATCTGCACTCCTCAGATAAACACCAATCAGATTTTAAAGCCTTTCCGAGTTTCTCATTTCAGCAGTCAAATTCCAGCAACGTCTCCGTCTTGTCCTTCCTTTCCTTGCTGTCTTTAAGACACTGTTGTCTTTGTGTCTGAGCCACTGTAGTTTTACTCCTCACAGAAGGAGTTTGGCACAATGTTCTGCATTCACAGCGTAATGGAGCATTCTCCAGCCTCTGCCCACTCTCAGCAGACAAACATCCACAACATCTGACTCGCTACGCCTTTTTTACTTCACTTGTTCACTTGTTAGGCTACACTTTTCCAAAGCTTTCTCGATTTGAAACAGGTTGAGCCATAAAGGATCTTATCATCAAGAATAATTTTTTGTTGCATAGGGTATTTGGGATGGAAATGTGGTAAAGGTTCTTGGTGTTTGAGCAGGGGTTTGGTTTGGAACCCAGGTTTTCATCATCTTGTGGTGTCCCACATGATTAATATAACATGGACTGAATAGACAAATAGGCCATTTTGGTTTTCTAAATGTCTCTTCAAATTCAAATGGTTTTCACGTTCTGTCATGGCACAACAAAAATTTGGTCTTTATTCTTCTGTGCATCTGTGTTTAGTGCAGCCTGCATGTTTTTTTCTTTACAGTGAATAGTTCTAGTGAATTGTGAATTGTTCATAGTTTTCAAGGATGAGGGCACGTCACACCACCTGTCCACGTTGGCACATTGTCTATTTTGACTAGCTTGACCAATGAATTTTCACCAGAATGCCACAGAATTTGATTGGGCGTGCCTTTGACGTCGTCAACAAAATATGTAGGAAATGTCTTTTTATTTTGCTGTCCGATGCACAATTATTGTTAGTGCATTATATTTTAATTTTTAATTACATTTACCATTTTTATTGCAGAATTTCTATCTGCGAATAGAATAGAAAAGAATAGACCTTTGTTGTCATTGTTCAGAAAACAATGGCATACTGTTTAGTAACTCTTCAGAATAGCAGCAAACATAAAACAACAATGCAAATAAACAATCTTTTATCGCTCATATTCTGCATTCTTTGTGTCTCTACAGTCTATTCATAAATTAGTCTTATACAGACACACTAAAAGTTTGCACATTTATATTCAGAACATATTTAATCTTAACACAGTCATATATCACCGTTGACACTTGCAGGTCTTGCGAACACATCTTTCTTTACGCACTGCCAACTTTATTAAACAACTCGTATATTTTCTTGACTTTCTCCCCAGTTTGCCCTGCAGATGAAACGGCGCTCTGTGGTTTCTCGCTGAGATCCAAAGACCGCAAAACTACCTCCAAATGATCCAGAATATCATATTTCATTAGAATTTGATTGAGGGTCATGGGACATATTTCCAAAATAAACTCAAAACACACAGACAGCCGTGACTCCCACCGTAACTCTTGCACACATGTACAGAATATTTCCCACATTTGAGAATTCTTTGAACGTTTTGCATTGTTTCCACCATCAGGGTGCCGATCGATCAGAAATCCACCGCAGTAAAAATGTCATCAATGTTTCCGTTATATTATTAAGACCAATTTAGGATGTTAAAATATTGTACAACTCATGAAAATATACTGCACTTTCTCTGTTTGTGTGATAACAGACAGATAACAGTGGTTTTAACAGAGTAGATGTCATCGTTGTGGGGTTAACATAACTGCAGTAGATTATGAGACCGCTAGCCATGCACCAGTTTGATGGAAAAGAAGAAAAGAAAGGAAAGAACTGACGATGTTCTTACTGTGGTTTTGGCAAATGCACTTTAAACCTGGCTTTTATGCTCTATATGATCTAAGGATACTGATCTAGAATCTGAGACACCAACTGATTGAACATCTGGATCATGTGCAACATGCTAATAAAGAGCAGAAGTGAATCAGTGCCGTCTGTGTGTGCACGACAGGAACTCGGAGGGGTCAGAGAAAACAAAATGCACATCACACACAGCTGTTGATGCTCGTCTTTAATGTGATACAGAGGCATACAAATATTTCAGCCGCCAGGTTTTTGGCAGGACGTTTTAAGACATGTCATCATAGGCCGTGTGGTTATCCTCAGTGAAAACGTGTTAGCTTTTCTGTTTCTTTTTCACTTTATGTTCTGTCCTTAATGGATCATACTCGACAGTATGCAGCTCGCCAATTTAATTAGCAGGCTACGCCAAAACAAATATGTAGAATCAAAAGCTAGTGAGCCTCATATTGCATCAAATAATTATGGTTTTACACAATGTTTTTGTGCGCCATGCATTTTATGCTGTTAGCATCATTAGCTTAGCAATATGCAAATGCAAAACTCAGACAGTAGACAGAACCCTACTAGGTTTTGAAACACGAACGTTTACAAAAAGCACCAGTTTTAACCGGTCTACACATATGTTTCCCTGAATTCCTGTTATTTTGGGACTTAAGAAATTGTTTGTCAATAATTGCACTTCTGTGGACGTCTGGTTTAAAACCTAGCATAACAGCTGCCAGGAGGTGGGTATGTGTGTGTTCTGTGGTAAGGTGTGTGTGAGTGTTGTGTGGTAATATTTGTACTTGTGTGTTTCTGGTTGTTCAAGGTCCGTCAGAGGTCGTAACGGCCCGAGCACAGCGAGAGCGTTGTTTGTGTGCGTGAATGTGAGAGTTTGGCCTAATGTTGTTTTCATCCGGCGAGTGCAGCTGTCAAGCGCACACATTAGCTGTAGTATGAAAACAAGTGTGCAGGTGTGCACTACACGGAACGCTAAACCTATCGCAGAAATATCCCAAAACTCTGTTTGCACATTCTTTAACTCCACAACTCTTTAGAGTTTCACAGGATGTTACTGTAACGTGTTGCATAATAAGAATTGCTTTTGCAAGACCAATGTACTGCACACTTTATTCTGCTGATGTACTAAAGTGGGTGTGTAAAGTGGGGATTTTTATCTCATTCACTGACTTATAGTGGTCTGGTTTAACAAAGTAGAGCGTCCGCCCCAGTCTTTGTTTTTCTTCGTTTTCTTCGAGATTTCAGAAGATTCATCAATAAAGGCTTAAATCAATCCAGACAAAAGCTGTGAACTTAAATTCCTGAGGAAATGAAATCTCGTGAAGCATTGCGAGTGATGATATAGATTTGACAGTACAATGAAACCATTGCCTCTGTAAGTTTATGGTTTTGTAAAAATCAGTATAGTTCGTATTTCCAAATGCGTTCGTTTGTTGCAAATTATTCAAACGTATACAAATCTGGAAGTGGATTGAGAGGGAGACGTGATCGTTTCATTCAAAGCGTTCCATAAGAGCGGGCGTCACTACTGAGATTGTCTGATGTTTCGTTTCCACGGTAATGAGACTTCTCTGATTGGTAGATCTCTCTTTAGGATAGTGTAGTTTATTAGTGAAGTAGGCTATAGTGAACACAATTTTGTTATATAATAAAAGTGGAAGTCATACTGGCTTCTTTAGAGCCCATGGTTCTAGATCAATACGCTGTCCTTAAAAATGAATTTCTCTTTGGCGAAAATGCATGTGGTTTTCTTTTTTTCTTTAGAAGCTTGACTGTGCCACGCTATGTATATTTTACATATGTGTGTACACCTTTTTAAGACGTGAACAAATTTTGGGTCAACGGAAATGTCAGAAAAGCCACAAATAAGATAAAACGCACCTAATCAAATAACTTGAACAACACAACAGAAAGTTTGTGGAGGCTGTCGGACCCCCAGCCGAACATCATCAGTCATTCAAACCAGACGCTTTAGAAAGAAACTGAGATGTGCTTTGGAAAGCGGGTCGCGTGCATCATGTTTAAATGTCTAAGACCACATTTAAAATCTTTTTTGCAAAACAAAGTTCTTATGTAAAGGCTTTTTCTGAGTCACTGATCAGATGTTCTGCAAGTTAATTTGTGACATTGACCATATAAACTACCATTAAAGCACACAAGTTTCTGGATAACATGGATGTTTTGCATAAACTTAGTCTGCGATAGCTCCACTATTGCTGTCATTGATACAATAGGTGGACATATGAAATGCAAAGACAGATATTCGTGTCAACCTTGTTTACATAGCCTTTAGTTATTGTCTAATCTAAACAAGTGCGTAACTGTGAGATACATGGAGACCAAGATTCCTGATCATAAGTCAGTTTTACAAGTTCTTAAGCTTTGTTCTTAGAGGTCACAATATATCTCAAACTTGAATTTCTGAAGCTGGTACAGCTTTGGTTGACCAGAACCGTTCATTCAAAGAAATTGAATGCAACATTCAATCTTAACCCTCAACATCAGTCAGCTATCAGTAGTTCAATGGGTCAGTCATGCAACGCCCACACAATATGTGATGTAAAAACCGAACAAGTTTTATTTACCATCTTGATGACAGGATCCAGTCTACTGTGCTGTCATCCTCTCTCCAACAAAACAAACTCCCGATTTACTTCTGGACAGAAACTGGCACCATTCCCTTGACTCCTTACATCCAGAGGTGCATCCAGGGCGTCTGTTGTGCTGGTATTTTTGGAATACAGTAGACGACAGTCATTGTTTAGCAAGTTATTGCAAGTTGTCTGCTGAAAACTGCTAAATGTCAAGCGCGGTGTTTTGTCTTGACTGTAAAGAGCTTTTTCAGCGTGACCGAGCGAGAGAAAGTAAAGGCTGAGAGAGGAGGAGGAGGTCTTTCTTTCAGAGGAAATCCCCCTGAAGGGTTTTCATACTTTTCTCAGTGGTAAATCAGGACCTCCCTTCACACAAACACAGGCGACGCACACACATTTGGTCTAACAAAGCGACCACTACAGCCTTCCTAAACTCTTTCATTTCCTTTAATACAGTTGAGTTTTTTTTTAAACACATCAGAGAGCGAGAGAGAGAGAGCAAGTTTCTTGGCACAGACGGCTTGGAATGTGTATAAACTTCACTTGTCCGCTCTTTCACTCTCTCTCTTTCTCTCGCTCGCTCTATCACACACACACATGCGTGCACACACACACACGCACGCATACACACACCTGAATATTATTCACAGATGTTTTTAAGTGGAGATAGTTGAATGAAAGTCATTGAAAAAACTGACTCTGGTCTAACATTATTCAAAATCTCTCTCTCTCTCTCTCTCTCTCTCTCTCTCTCTCTCTCTCTCTCTCTCTCTCTCTCTCTCTCTCTCTCTTTCTGATAGCATCAAAGTCAAAAAGGGACTATCAGTGTGGATAAACGAGCCCTTGTGCTTCACCAACTACTGAAATAAAGAATTTGATGATCACAAGTTACCAACATTGTTCAATGCCTTGCTGTTACTGTGGGAAATAACACAAATTAATAAATGAGCGAAGGGAAGATTTGATGGGATTTGGTGGGAAGGAGACGGGTGCATCTTAGCAGTTATTTCTTATTTGATGATAAGAAATGAAAGAGTCTATGAAAAGTCTGATCAAAGCCTGTCTGAGCTGTGTGAAGCAGAGATGGTCAGAGATGAGCAAAAACGCACGCAGACGACGTTTTAAATGGAGGTTGCTTGTGCAGAACTGTTTTGCATAGTTGCCAGGGTAATGCTGTGTCCAGGATAAGGTGAAAGGGCCAATCCCTGAGTCTCTATGATATTCTAGTAATCTTACAGTATGTGCTCTCTGTCTTGATGTGTAAAAGACATTATGCTGCAATCATACCAAACACGAATTAAGTGATTTACGTGAGTAAATTACATACAAAGTCAATGCAAAGACGCAAATAGACGTGAACGTAGGGCTGTCACGATTATGATATTTGATTGACGATTAATTGTCTAATAAATCATTGCGATTATGACGATTAATTGTCTGTTTTCGGGCTTTGGCGATTATGACGATTAATTGTCTGTTTTTGAGCTTTGACATTTAATTCTCATTCATTTTGATTCAGCGATTGAAACGACCATATTGTTCTGAATACAAGACTATGTTTTTTTCTTGGAAATACATTGGAAAAAATTGGGTCATCTCATATATTTAAGGTTTAGGCTTTTACCTGTCAATAATACAACCATCAAATACTTGTAAATTAAGTAAATTGATCAGGTGTGAATTGAAGCCACCATTAAAATACTATCAGTCATAGAAAAGATTCTAGTCTGTTCTTTTCTCACTTGCAAGACTACAATAAAATTTTACTTGTGTGTTAATGAAATTTTGATAGACTGGTTTTCACACTGAGATTTGCTTAAATAATATTAAATTGTACTGCAGGTAATTTGTATATGTTTTTTTTTTTTAAGTGATTGTGTTGTGGTGGTACATTTTACAAGTATTACCATGCTTTAGTAACAATATATACACTAAAATATGCACTATGCAGATACAATACAGCTCCCCCTAGTGTCTTCTATAGAGATGTGCAATAATTGCGATGATCTGAAACCATCGCGATGAGGTCAAACAATCGCGATGAGACGATTATTTAATAATCGTGACAGCCCTACGTGAACGTGCGCTGGGCGACGCAAATGCCGCGAATCTGGTGGCTTCCGTGCTAGTTGAAAAATGTCAACTCGAGCGAGAAATTTGCTCGAAGAGCTCATTGACACCTACTGTTTGACATGTCCGGACGCGTGAAGACACTCCTCGTAGCGTAATGTTTTTCGCGTCACTCGAATAACAAAGAGGGAATAATGCGATGCTTCATGTTTGGTGTGAACGCAGCATTAGGTCTATTAAAATGTGAGTTTTGGGGGATTTTTGTTTAACTTATCATTTAGAGAAGGTTTGGATGTGCTTACACTGCAAAAAAAAAAAAACTATTTTTTTGTCCTGTTTTTTACTTTGAATATCGTAAAATTCTTAAATCAAGATATATTTATTTGGAAGCACAGTGACCTAAGACATGAACTCTTGTTTTATGAAAGTAAAGTTACATTTATGCTTAAAGGTGCCGTGTGTACTGTGTAATTTTTTTGGATTAGAATGCGCTATTTCTATCTACATACTCCGCGGGTCCCCTTGCATGGAATTTGTCATATTGTTTCTTCAGTAGCCCTAAATGGACAAACTGCTCTACAGAACGCATTTCGTAAATACGTTATTTATTTTGGCAAAGAAGCGAAAACGTCATGAAATCGTAGTTCTGTGTCAGCCACCATAGTGCTTCGAAAAGGAGAGGGGAGGAGTGATCCGTTGGTTGCATTTCGCAACCTCACTGCTAGATGCCACTAAATTTCATACACTAGACCTTTAAACAAGGAAAATATGAAAATTTTGTAAGAAAACGTGAATGAAAAACGCTTGTTTTAAGTATTAACTCAATTTGGATTTTTCGAAAACAAGACTTGTTCTTGCTTCTGAAGAAAGTGCATCTTGCTTTTTATATATTTGTACTGAAAAGCAAGACAAAAATACATTTTTTACAAAAATTTTACAAAAATGTACAAAAATAATTTTAAGAGTAGAATGAGTCATATACATGTTTTGAACCACATGAGGGTGAATAAATGAACAGAATTTTCAGTTTTGGGTGAAATATTCCTTAAGAAAAAGTTAAAGCCAATAACCGCCTCTATATACTCACTGCTAAAGAGGTTTTACTTAACAAGCATCACTGACAATAAAAAGAGATTTATTATTAAGAAAAGATGTGTTGGTTAATTAAAAAGAAAATAACAGCATGAAACAGCAGAGCGTCACAGACACGGAGGGAGAGATCCAGAGAGAGACAGCTGTGGTTGCTGTAGGCTGTAGATTCAGCTGCATTAAACACAAGACCCCTAAACCAGCCTAAAGGCCTGAAGCTGTTGAGCCAGCAGGGGTCTTACCCTCCATCAGGGGGTCGCTCCTACTCTCCCTGCATCGCCCACACACAGAAACTCTCCTACTCTCTTTTTTCTCCTATCTCATTTCCTTTCGTTGTGAACAAAAGCAATAATCCCTCCTTCGTAGTTATAAACACATGCACATAATGTGTTGTTTACCGTCTCTGTACAATTTCAGTTAATCCCCTAAACCAGCACTAATCCTGAAATGTTATGTGGTATTTTACAATATAAACACACTTGAAACCATCATGAGCAGATTCAAACTGTGCGTGTGAGAGAGAGACAGCGTTCAGCATTTCATTAAAGCCACTTGAGGGTAGAGGTCATATGTGATTTTTTCCTATGGACGTATATCTGTTTTTTCTGACACACACACACATTGTAAAGTAATATAAACTTTTGTCTCTGTCTTAGTCTGACAAGCGTCTCTTTAAAACATTCTAAAAAGAGAAATGTAAAATCAATCCTTTCTTTACAGACAGAAAAAATGAGCAAACAGAAGTATGCATAATCTCGCAGTTGTTCCCTGAGGAGCACATCTGGAGTAAAGACAGATGTAGATGGTTTGATTCATTGTGTGTGGTGAAATAAGCAAATGTTTTCACGTTTTGGCCGCTGGTTTACTTGCTGGTTTTGCGTGTGAAGTCGTAAACAGATTCATGCATTTTACACGTTAAACGTGTCTTATTGTCTAGTAAATAGCAGAGCAGAGCGCTTCTCCAACATGATCATCTGTTTCACCTTCAACCTCCAGCTTTTCAATGGTATGTGCTGTTGAAGACAGAACAACAGACAGGTTTTCGCAGTTCAGTCAAAACCTTTTGTTTGATAAATGATACGTTTCACCTTTTGAAAGGATAAACTGGGATGAGAGGACTTTTTGGGTTTAAAGGTCCAATGTGTATTTTTAAGGAGGATCTGTTGACAGAAATGCAATATAATATGCAACACTTTGTCTTCAGAGGTGCATAAAGACCTTACATAAAGTGTTTTATTGCCTTAGAATGAGCTATTTCTTTTTACATACACCGTGGGACCCCTTGAATGGCATTCGGCATGTTGTTTCTACAGTAGCCCTAAATGGGCAAACTACTCTACGGAGCGCGTTTCGTAAATACGTTAGCTCCTACAGCAAAGAAGCAAAAAAGTGACAGCACCTTAGTCCTGCGTCAGCCGCCGTAGTGCTTCAAAAGGGAGGGGTGGAGTGAGCCGTGGGTTGCAATTCGCAACCTCACCGCTAGATGCCGCTAAATTGCATACACTGGACCTTTAACAGGAGAGTCGGCTTGTAAAGAATGAGGTGGGGAGGAATTCGTAACATCTGGATTTACTGTATCTTTGTATCATCCATCTAACGCCGACTGTAAGACCTCTCAGGACATTCCTAATAAAATTGAGGCAATATGAGGTGTGTTTGAGTGCTGTTCTTTATTTCTCGTTCGTAGTGTTGTACAGTAAGTGACGCCCCACACACAGAGCTACAAGTGCCAGACTTAGTGGTCTTTAAATCATTAGCTGCAGTGGTAAGAGACCCTTACTGTAGCAGTAGCCTTCAGTATAATCTGAGGTGAAGTCACTTGAGGTTTCCTGGTCCATCGGGATCTCTTTGCACTGCTGCCCAACTAAAAAGAAACAGCTTGCCGTTGAAAGAATCAAAGTGCTTCTATGACACTTTCTTGCTGCTTAATTATCTACCATGAGGACAATTCAAGAAGACCCTTTGAAGACTTTGGCAGGGGCCCTGGGAAAACCATCCTGTTGTCATTTTGATGAAACCGACATGAACTGAAATCAGGTCCAGTCTGATCTGATTCTGGTCATATGTTTAGTTACTCGCTATTATCATAGCATTCTCGTAGCAAAATACTGATGCAAAACTTTTTACAATCAATCAAGAATCAATTCTGATTTGTTTCAGATGCAAGTCAACAAAAACCGATTACCACCTGCTTATTGGACCACTGCTGATAAAAGTAGACATTTAAGCGTTTGCTTGTTTTCAGTGGAATAAATCACCATGAATAATACTAGTAGGAAGACTAGTAAAAAATAGGTTTGTCCACTAGCTTTGATTTCCCTCTTTGCAAACATACACTGTAAAAATTGTGCTTAAAGTGATATATATATATATATATATATATATACTGTATATAAGAAACATTCTGTCATCATTTACTCACCCTCTTGTCATTCCAAACCTGTATGACTTTCTTTCTTCTGCAGAACACAAAAGAAGATATTTTGAAGAATGTTGTTAACTAGCCCCCATTCACTTGCATTTTTTAAGTTGATTTGTTCGTACAGTTTAGCTTTGTATACTGTGCTTACTGTTAAGGTCAAATGCTAAATGCTTCCTCATGTGGAAAAAAGCATCTGTTAAATGAGTATATGTAAAAGTTTAATGGGCGGTTTTCCGGACAGGGATTAGTTTAAACCAGGACTAGGCCTTGGTTAAATTAAGATATTCAAGTCGTTTTTAAAAACATACTTTGCAAAAAAACATTACTGGTGGGCATCTTGAGACTAAACAATCATGATATATCACTGATATATTTTAAGATATGTCAGTACAAGTTGTTTTCGATTACGACACCTCTAACATTTAAATTAGTCTGGGACTAGGTTTAAACCCTGTCCGGGAAACCGCCCCTAAAAATTGCAAAATCCAGATTAAACAGAGTGACAGATATGTTTACGTTTCCTTTTTTTGGTCCCGTCCATTAAAACTGGAATGGCATGTCCCATTAATTTGAAACATGCAAATTAACTAAATGACTCAGGGTAAGTAAACACTGTGCAATGCGTCGCCAGCCGCGACACGTGCTTTTTGCTCATTTCAGCCCGACGCAGTTTTCATTTTCACGCCACGTTGTTTGAATAGCAAATGCATTTGCGCCCATTTGTGCGCCCATGGGCGTGCTGGTCTGAAACGAGGTGTGTTCAGGCGCATTGTTGGCGCATTGCTATTTTGAGGCAACTGAAATAGACTGCGCCATTGACCAACTGAAACCTGGTCTAAAGTCAATGGCGCAATACAGTATGTTTTGGTTATTTAAAGAGCGCATTAGTAATATGCGCCTATAGGCGGGTGCACAGCACGTGTGCATTCTGCTTATTACACACAGAGGGATGCGCAGCAGCACACAAACATGCCAAATATAAAAAATAAATGGATTACAATGTAAAAGATTATTATTGTGTGCATAAAGATAAAGTCTTTGCTCTTGCAAATTCCGCCGTGTAAATAGCGAATCCACCATGGCGGGAACGCAACTGGCTTTTAAAGGGAATGGGAGATGAGACTCTGATTGATTTATTGCACGTTTTGCCCAAAACACCCACGACTCATTAAGAGAATAGGGACAACCCTTTTAGACCATGCGCCTGGCACGCTGACCGTTTTTGCCGACATTAAACTAGCAAAAGTTGATTCGGACACGCAGTGCACGTGCGCCCTTCGCTTTAAACCATGTGCCTAGATTGTTAAAATAGAGCACTCAGTGTCAGAAAATTATAAACAGTTTTGATTAAAGATGCACCGATATATCGACCAATAATCAGTATCGGTCAATAAAATCAGTTTTTCACACTTCGGCCGATAGTTTACAAACAGCCGATGAACAGGGCCGATATATCCTGTCAATCAAAGACGACAGGAAAATGCAATGAATTTGTGCTCTGTGTATAGAAAAATGTTAAGAAACATCACCAGTTTGATGTTCAATATTAATAGTCACTATATGAATTAATAGCATTCAGAAAGTTACGAAATATTAATTTAATCTTCAGAATCGGCATCGGCAGATATCACTCGGCTAATGGAATCGGTGGAGAAATTTAGAATCAGTGCATCTCTTGATACATTGTCTTCTCTCATAAGCATTGACCGAGCCTTCGGATGCAATGACAAGCATTCCTGTACATCTTTAAAAAAGGCTAAAAAGTGTTGCACAAGTGCACAATTTTCTGTTTACTTTTGCCACTACTGTCTGTACTAATATGTATTTACTGTAAGCTGTTTTGCAACAATGCAAAATGTAAAAACCACTAGAAACAGAATTGAATTAATAGCAGTATATTAGCAGGTCAAGAGGGAAACTCCCACACAGACTGAAACAGGGGCGTGTGTGTCAGGGTGTGGCTGGAATATGATCAGAGGTTTCTTCTCAATGTCAATAACAAGATAAAAGCCGTGTATAATTGAATGTGTTTATTGTTTAATCTTTGTTTCAAAAAAAGGTCTTTCCGAAAGTTCTGCAGGTCTGAAAACACCCTGAGCCTGTAGCCGAGAGCATTGTGTTAGCAACGGAAAGGTCCTGAGTTCAATCCCAGGTATCGCACATACTTATTAAATGTATGCAATGAAAGTCGTTTTTAATAAAAGCATCTTCCAAATGCCTTATTTTATTTGCTCGTTTGAGTAAATGTTTAGGAATGTTCACTGGCGTCACATGATTATGTACAAAAAATACAAAATCTCTTCGTCTCAGCTGATGTTTGAAGGAGTGTGTAGGAGCGCTGGACAAGGGCGGGATGCAGAATTTCTGAATACTGTGTGTGTGTGTGTGTGTAGAGGGAGAGAGAGTCACACCCTATTTAAATATAGTATGAGCCAGACACCCTAATCATGGTTAGTACCAAAACACACCTTATTTCACCTCAGTCCTGCTCTTTTCTGCTCCACTGCTGCCCTTAATGTGGGTAGACATGAAATGTGCTATCATTAAAATACCTTTTGTGATTCCTTTCTCTTTTTCACTGTTGAATTAAAGGGAAATACAATTCTCCTGTGTAATGCTGAAGGCATGCATACATTCACTGGTCAACACACACACACACACACGCACGCACGCACACACACACACACAATAGAAAGAACTCTAATTCCATTTGGCATTTTAAACTGTTGCAGATGTGTCTTTGACCGTTCAGATATACAGACGCAAGGTGTGTAGTTAACTTATGTTTTGAGTTTGACAGAAAAAGTGTTTCTTGTGAATGCCTGTATAGAAACTGATCAGTCTTGTGCTAGAGATGACAAACTGTTCTGAATGTCATGAGATTCTGTCCACATCAGTGAAATTCTTTGCCATTTATTCACCCTGATGCTATTCCAAATCTGTATGACTTTATTTCTTCTGCAGAACAGAAAAGAAGATATTTTGAAGGAAGTTGGTAACCAAACAACATTGGACCCCATTGACTTCAGTTGTGTGGACATACAACCTCAGAGACCTTTCTCAAAATATCTTTTGTGTTTCATAGAAGAAAAAAAGTCATACAGGTTTTGAATAGCATGAGGGTGAATTAATGACACAGTTGTTATTTTGGGGTGAACTATCTCTTAATAACCGTACAAGACTTATAAAGAGGTAGTGTTTCAGTTGAAGTTCAACATCTTGCACTGCAGGACGCTGCTGTCACAGACTGACAAATCGTGTCAGCTTCCCCTGAGCGCAGTGACCCTGTTCAGACAACACAACTGATGGAGAGACTCACGCATTGTTCTCCCCCTCATCATCTGTTTTAATGACTTTCTTATGCTGCCCGGAGCGCATGAGAGCCTGTGTGATTGTAAGAAGATCCCTGACGTTGTATCCTTCAGAGGTGAGAGGGGCTTACAGTCACACACACATGGAGGAGGAAATGTAGTAAATCTGGCCTAGAGGGCATCCTGTCTACATACAGGAACATCATGAGGATAGTTTACACGCATTTCAACAATATTGCAGCACATTCATGTGAAAAACAGACGGAAAATAGTGTCCCCTGCTGGCTAATGGAACCTGCAGCGTTTATTAAACCAAAAGAGTCCAACAAATGAAAATACTGACCCTCATGTCATCAAAAAACAGCTAAAGTCACTTTTTGGTGATTTACAGTTTTCTACATAAAATCATCCTGCTCTACAGCAGCTCTCATCAGTGGCGCCCCCAGGATTTTTTTTATGGGGTGGCACAAAGGGGCCAGTACAAATCTTAGGGTGGCACATTTCAGAAAAAAGTATTATGCCTGAATCTAATGGTTAAGAGTTTTGACATTGCCATTAATACTACTGGGAACATGTAAAGTTTTTACTAGTATTATGATTAATAAATATTACTACTATTATTCTAATATAAAACTTAAATTATTTAAAAATCTCATTCTGGTTGGGGGGCCAGTGACTTTTTTTGGGGGGCCACTGGCTCTCATAGGACTAAGATGTTGTCATGTTTTCGCTTCTTTGCCAAAGGAGATATTATATTTATGAAAGGCAGAGCAGTTTGTATGTTAGTTATGTAAAGTCTTTATACACCTTTGAAAACATAGTTATGTATATTTATTATATTGCATTTCTGTCAATAGATCCTCCATACACACAACACCTTACATTTTTTTGCACACAGTTTTAAGTAATTTACTCAAAAACATTTTGTGACACGTTTTTGCTCACATTTTTTTAAAGCAAATTTATTTAAAAACTGTGTGCAAACGTTAAGTAAATTAACACAAAAAATTAAGTAAATCTAACTTGTTTTTTCAGTGTGAGGATAAATGATGAATTTTCATTTTTGTGTGAACATTCCTTCAAAGGAGTAAGTCATCAACACATAAGGTAATGTTTATAAGAATGTTCACACTGAGTGCATAGTAATTTTTATCCAAAAAACCTATAAATAATATTATAAAAAGTCCAAGCGACGTTTGTGATACAACTGACTCAAATGTAAGCAATACACTCTAAAAATAATTCTGTGGGCTTAGTAAATATTACAAAAATAAACAGCTATGTTAACTTAAACTTGACTACATTAATTTAATTAAGTTTTTAAAATCATTTAACTCATTTAGTGGCACATATTTAAAAAAAAAATTAAAAATCCAACGGTTAATTTCTCAAAGATTTCTATAAAACAAATTATATATATACACTCACCTAAAGGATTATTAGGAACACCATACTAATACGGTGTTTGACCCCCTTTCGCCTTCAGAACTGCCTTAATTCTACGTGGCATTGATTCAACAAGGTGCTGAAAGCATTCTTTAGAAATGTTGGCCCATATTGATAGGATAGCATCTTGCAGTTGATGGAGATTTGTGGGATGCACATCCAGGGCACGAAGCTCCCGTTCCACCACATCCCAAAGATGTTCTATCGGGTTGAGATCTGGTGACTGTGGGGGCCATTCTAGTACAGTGAACTCATTGTCATGTTCAAGAAACCAATTTGAAATGATTCGAGCTTTGTGACATGGTGCATTATCCTGCTGGAAGTAGCCATTAGAGGATGGGTACATGGTGGTCATAAAGGGATGGACATGGTCAGAAACAATGCTCAGGTAGGCCGTGGCATTTAAACGATGCCCAATTGGCACTAAGGGGCCTAAAGTGTGCCAAGAAAACATCCCCCACACCATTACACCACCACCACCAGCCTGCACAGTGGTAACAAGGCATGATGGATCCATGTTCTCATTCTGTTTACGCCAAATTCTGACTCTACCATTTGAATGTCTCAACAGAAATCGAGACTCATCAGACCAGGCAACATTTTTCCAGTCTTCAACTGTCCAATTTTGGTGAGCTCGTGCAAATTGTAGCCTCTTTTTCCTATTTGTAGTGGAGATGAGTGGTACCCGGTGGGGTCTTCTGCTGTTGTAGCCCATCTGCCTCAAGGTTGTGCGTGTTGTGGCTTCACAAATGCTTTGCTGCATACCTCGGTTGTAACGAGTGGTTATTTCAGTCAAAGTTGCTCTTCTATCAGCTTGAATCAGTCGGCCCATTCTCCTCTGACCTCTAGCATCAACAAGGCATTTTCGCCCACAGGACTGCCGCATACTGGATGTTTTTCCCTTTTCACACCATTCTTTGTAAACCCTAGAAATGGTTGTGCGTGAAAATCCCAGTAACTGAGCAGATTGTGAAATACTCAGACCGGCCCGTCTGGCACCAACAACCATGCCACGCTCAAAATTGCTTAAATCACCTTTCTTTCCCATTCTGACATTCAGTTTGGAGTTCAGGAGATTGTCTTGACCAGGACCACACCCCTAAATGCATTGAAGCAACTGCCATGTGATTGGTTGATATTAGATAATTGCATTAATGAGAAATTGAACAGGTGTTCCTAATAATCCTTTAGGTGAGTGTATATACTGTATATATTAACAAATTATATTTTTGATGTACACTTAATACTTTTGGTGAATTCTAATAGATATGAGTTACTCAGATTGATTTTTTTACTTACATTTACTCAATTTAAACAGTATATTCCATTGATTTCACAGCTTTAAAATGAACTCCATTTTTTTATGTTAATTATTTCACGTAAAATCACAGTTTAATAGTGTAATTTATTGTGTCAGCTGAACAGACTTTGACTCTAATTTTGTTTATAGAAAAAAATTAACTCGCACAGATTTGGAACAACACGACTGTGAGTAAATAATGACACAATGTTTTATTGCTGGGTGACAGATACAGTTTAAAGACTGAGGAGGTCAGACACTCCTAACTTACATAAGTCCTCTGATTGTTTGCTTGAGTAAAGCTGTGTGTTTGAGAGAATGTCTGGACATTGCAAGCAAAAGCAAACACGCCTGCGTTTTGTTTGTGAGAAGATTAGATGTGTTTACACGGCGCAAGCACGTTATCAGACGGTAGTCTGGCGGTCATAAATGACATCTCCATTTGTTCTAATGCTGAGCCATCGCATTCCTACTTGAGCACATGCAAAATTAGGTTTTCTCGCTTAAGCGCTCGCATTTTACACACACAAACTGCATGTTATAATTATGTGACAAACAGATGTTCTGAGGTTTGGAGGGCAGGTGATAAAACTCTTCTATTTAAAGTCAACATCAAATGTCATGACTTTCATTTTGACTGACCCTTGTATGGAAAATTAATTCCTCAGTAATAAAATCTGACAAAAGATGTCCTTTGAGCTATATACAGTAGCTCATTTTTTAGAAATGTTGACTGTTTGCAGTTAGATTGTAAAAAAACTTGCCACATTCATACAAATTGTGCACAAAGGTGTGCTTTTGTGGTTGATTTTATAGTCCGTTCTTGACCACCGTTGACTACCATAGGAAAAATTGCTTTATAAATTTCTTTGTTCTGTTGAACACAAAAGAAGATATTTTGAAGAATGTAGGAAAGCAAAGAGTTCTGGGGCACTTTTGACTACCTTTGTCATTTTTCCTACTATGGTAGTCAATGGTGGCCAAGGAGTGTTTGGTTAAAAGCATTCTTCCAAATATCTTTCTCTGTGTTCATCAGAACAAATAAATGTATACAGATTTGAAACAACTCGAGGGTGAGTAAATGATGACTGTTTTTTTTTGTGAACTGTTCCTTTAAGGTATTAGAAGACTTGACATGAACTTCCTGTTCTTTACTCTAAAGCATCTCTACAGTATGACAAGTAACGCTTAAAGGATTCCAACAAACATCGTTCTGTACTTACTCCATAACTCCAAAAGGTATTCCCCTCCAGACGTGAATTATACATTCAAATCGAGTCTGTATTTTGTCTAGGGTTCATCAACAACCAGAGGAGCATGATAACACTGTTTATTGCTCTGGCTCTGAAGGGATTAGACCGTCAGACATAACTTCCTGCACAATCATACACAACAGACGGGACATGAGCCCGCACGGGTCTGAGGTGGACGAGAACAATGACTTCACGTCTGACTCTCTGACTGTGGGCGGGTCACACAGACGTGTATCAGCAGACTGGAGATTAAATGTTATAAAATAAGCAATAGTTTCACTCGTGTTGTCTTTTTTAAGAGCTTTGTGAATTGGAACTCCCTGCTGACTACATAGTGTTTCTCAGCCAGGGGGTGGGGCCCACTAGGGGTCCTCAACAAACTTTAAAGAGGGCCTCAAGATGACTTGAAATTATTTAAAAGAAGACAAAACGAGCATTAAAATGGCTAAAACAACCAAAATTGAGTAACTTACACAATATCATCACTTGTTTTGTCTGTTTTTGCACTGATAACAGAAATTGCTGCTGAAGTGGAATCAACCATCGCATGATGGACAGACAGTCTGTCTGGAATCAACACAGACGAGCTGGTGATGCATAGATATGCTAAACACTGTTCCGGAAATGACAGAGCAGCATCAAGGAGAACGCGGAAGTCTACGTGCATGTAGTCCATTAATGAATATTTTTACTTGTCGCAATGCATTCTGGGATTGTCTTATTAGCTTCCAATAGAGGCTTATTAAAAGACGCTGTAGTCAAATCCATGGCGTTACCATTTGGAACTGCATGCATGACTTAAAATACTACCTACACAAGCAGCTAACTAAATTTTGGATAGTATATGTTACCTCACATCACCTGACATAATATGCACGAAGAATACGTTGACAGGATTAATCTGAAAAGATTTCAAATGGCTTTTTCAAATGTAATTCATACCTGTTTTCCGCCCGTTTTCATCAGCGCTCGATTCAGAGAGGAATCTTGTTGTGTGTACATTGAATTGAGCTGAAAGGATCTCATCCTGAATCAACAATCTGAGCACGAGAACGAATTGAGATCTTTTATTGCCTGAAGGCTGCAGGTGGATTGACATAAACCTGAACGTTCCCTTTTCAATAGGCCTTTCAAATGTCATTATTCTCCCTTTTATTATCCTACGTACCAAAGGAACCATAATTTGATTCCCAGTCCTGCTTTACTGAGCTAAAATACAGTAATAAGTATTGATAATGTTAGAGAAAATTACTGTACTGTGTTACAAGCATATTTACAGCAGTTCAGATGAAGTTAATGAGAATTTACAGAACACACACTGTAAAGCCCCCTGCTGCCAGTCAAACGTATCACGGACTGAAGTGAAACTGCTATGAACTGCTGAAAACACTGCTTACTTCATGTACTTCAATGAGATATTATTATAAATCACTGTCACCGTGACCTCATGAAAAATGAATACTGTACCGTCTATACAGTAATTTTAACAATATAAACAATATTTAGATGAAGTGTTCATTTTTATATTTAGTCATGTTTGAAGCTCTTCAGTTTTCAAAAAGAAAACGATAACAAAGAAACATACAAAACTAAAACAGTCTAACCCTTCCTAAAGTATCCATGCAAACACTGCAGCACACATGTGTTTTCAGTGTCAGATTGAGTAATAAATGAAAACGCTCTTTCACTCACCCTGAGCCGGGGTCTTCTCTCTGCTGTTCCTCCACAGTTACTCCAATCTGAGCTGTGTAACTCCATGTGTGTGAAGTCGACCGACAGCGGATAGAACAGTGGCAGGTGCGGCTGCCAACAGGTGTGTTTCAATATGTGGTTTACGAGGACATAGATGTTTTTATGACTACATGGGTAGTGTCATACAATATAAACAATGGTTTAAAACATTTATATTTTTGTATTATTTAAAAATTCTCAGGGTTTCTGTGAGGGTTAGGGATGGGGTTAGGTCAGCTAAGTTGAAAAACTATTACGCCCATGTTTATGAAAACAATATGTGTGTGTGCGTGAGAGAGAGAGACAGAGAGATTTTATTAGAACTACAAATAAATAAAACTACAAAGTACAATTGCTATCCATTGCTATATCTTTCTGTTTGATGTTGCATTGTGAAAAATGTCACTTGCTGGAAAGGTTTTTAAAGTATTACATTTCTCTTGTCCGTTCACTAAGAATTTTGTAATTCCTACTTGCTGGAAGTCTTTTGTTTTTTAGTTTTATTATAGTTTTATTAATATTTTTAGTTAGCTTTTATTTTTATATAAAATTATATTTATTTTTCATGTCAATTTTAGTTTCGTTTTTCAGAATGTGCATGTGCATTTGTTATTTTGTGATTTATTTGTTTATTATATTCTTAAATGAGTTAAAATATTTATTTTAGTTTGTTTTTAGTTAATAGTTTTAGTGTGTATAAGGAAGTATCCTTACTTAAAATTTGTTTTAAATATATTTATTTATTCAATTATATTTCTGTTTACATATATTAATAAAATATATTTAGTTGATTTAAAATAGTTATTCTGAACCGTTTCTTATTTGTGTTGTAATATTTGGCCAGTGTTTTTTTAATTAACAGAAATGTTTCAATAGCTTTATTTTAGTAAACCATAATAACCTTAGATGAAGTAGCAACATCATCCACTAGATGGCGTCTGTTAGCCATATTTACATGAGAAATATTGCTTTAGTATTTGTCAGACCTAAATGAATAAAAGTAGTATATGACAGGAATGCAGTCATGTGTGTGAGCATGTGGGTGTAATTGTTTTATGTATCAATGAAAATACTTGGATATCTTAAGGTTTTTTCCTACATCTGAAGATGTTTGACTATAGAAACACATGATCCTATTCAATATTGAAAAGAGAATGCAGGCAGAGCATTGTTTTTGTCACACGTCTGTTTAGTCCACTGTGAACTTATGTGTGAAGTTTCTGGAAGATAGAAAAGCACCGTGTCCTCCTAGAACAAATATAGCCCCTTTGAGATCACATGCAGAATGCTGCAGCACAGGCCTGCTGAGGTGGAGTGTGACAAATCTTTACCTGTGTGCTGGATAGAGAGAAGCCAAATTTGGGTCAGAGAGCCGTCGGAGAGCTCAAACACACACACACAAGCCCTGGGTGAGTCTTTGAAGCCGCACTGCAGATAGGCAGAGCTGGAAGTGACCTGTTTGTGTTGTTAAGAGCGCTGGAGCTGTGTAGTCCTGCTTGCATGATAACTGATGCTGTGATGCGAGAGAGCAGCTCATCGTTATGGCAACAATGATGATAATGAACACGATTAATGCTAAATGTTGCATTTTCCCCTGCCGCATTTATCATATTTTTAAGCTGTTATCTCCACAATTCATGGCCAGCATGAGTGGTTATATTATTTTATTATTATCTTCCTTGTGCAGGTGTGCCTGTCACAGTGTTGGTTGCCAGGGTGTTGCTATGTGATTAATAAGACGTTCAGAGAGGTCCATTCAACTTCACTGTGCAGTTGCTTGTATCACCATGTGGTTGATAAGGTACTTGAGGGGATTTTAGTGCTTTGCTACCAGGTTGCTAGGATGTTGTGAGTGGTTGCTAAGGTTCTGAGTGTAATTTGAGGGAAAGTGGTGTCTTGCATATGGTTCATAGTGGATTAGATGTATTTCTGTTGTTAAGCAGATATCCACACGTCATATCTCCAGGTGTTTACAAGGTTGTTGATATTCATTACCTTAGTCTTTGCCTGTGCAACCATGCCTCTCACAGTTTTGTTGTGGGTGTTTGCCAGGGTGTTGCTATGTGATTTGATAAGACATTTTTAGGGGTTAGTTGAACCACTCTGGACCACTTTGCCATGTGGTTGCTTGGGGGTGGGGGGGTGGGGGGGGTTTTGCTTTGGTGTTCATGGCATCACTTCGTGGTTCTTAAATTGTTCTGAGTGGATTTTGGTGCATTGCTATGTGGTTGCTAGGATAATGTGGTTAGTTGCTGTGTGGTTGCTAAGGTGTTCTGAATGGACATTGCCATGAAGTATTCATGCTTTTAAGCAGACATGTAACAAAGTTTGCAACCAATATGAATGTTTTTTGTTTGTTTAACCCTGGTGTTTTCCTTGTGCAAGAATGCATGTCACTGTTGTTTTGGAGGGTTGCCAGGGTGTGATAAGACGTTCTAAGTGGGTTGTGTGTTTTGCTTTGTTCTTTGCTAGGGTGTTCTGGGTGATTTTTTGTGACTTGCTCTGTGGTTGCTAGGGTGTTGTGGGTGGTTGCTAAGGTATTCGGAATTAATTTGATGTATATATGCTGCTTTTTGGTATTCATGTTTTTTAGCATTCAGGTCCAGCATGAGTAATCACTGTGAGCCCAAACTCTAAGTAGGTCATGATGTCTGTGTGTACCAGTGTTGCTCGGTGGCAAATCGAAAGCTTTGTGATCTCTCGTTGTGTCATAAAAATACGTTTATTCCTCTCTCGTCTTCAGAACTCACTGCCTGTAAAGGAGGACGTTTTCTGTGCAGCGCGCATATTTTAATAAATGTGGTCTGGTGTTATTTCAGGCACACACAAACCCTCCAAACGCTCTGTAGTGCATTCAGCCGCACCTATGTGAACAGATAATTTATTTTACTTTATTTCACCTGTCAGGCCAAACATTTCTTTTATTAGACATTTGAGCAAAATCTAAAGTGTTAACACATAAGGGCATTTAGACACCCTCTGAGAACCCATTAGCTTCAGTGAATAATGGTGCGGTGGCAGGATGTAGAGAAACACAAGGTGCCGTACGGTAATGTGATAAGGTAATGATGTTGCTGCTTCTACCGGTACGGTAATTTTCCCACTCTCTCTTCACACTCCCAAAATGTATTTTGCTGATCTCACAGGAATTCGTAACTATTTTGGGGTGGCTTATTCGTACACGGCAAAATCGCCAGTGTTAAAAAGGGTCAAATTAACTCTCACAGTGTTTATGTAATCCACACTTTGAGAGTTAATTTGACCTTTTTTAACACTGGCGATTTTACTGCATACAATGTAAATCATACAAAAATGTACGATTGTTAGAAAAAAGTCATACTGAAGCACCTCCCCTAACCCCACCCCTTACCGTCACGGGCGAAAGAAAATTGTTCTAAAACGTACAAATGAGACGGTATAAATGAATACGAATTAGTCACTTTGTAAAATATTTACAAACTGCCGTGAGATTATGTTGTTTTGTTGGTCAATACTTTTGCACGTTATGCTACAAATTTAAGACTGATATGTCAAATATTTTCAATATTTTTCCCCAGAGCAATCAGGTCTTTGCAGCATAGTTTGATTTGTTTATACATCAAGGGTTTTAATGTTGTCTGTGTTTAACCTCTCGCTCGTCTGGGCGGATCATGTTTTGCTCCGAGTGCACGGATTGAAAAGTTATTTGGTTTATGCAAAATACGAGCATATGCTAATCAGTCTCATTTAAATATTAATGTCACTTTGTGTCTTCGGCTGAACCCGTTAAGAACGAGGAATGAAGAGAAATTTCAATCCTTTTGATTTTAGTGTCAAAATCTGCTAACTGATTTCAGTTTTGCCTTTGAACTTGGAGTAAACTTTATAATAATTATAATTAATATATTTGCTTGTATTTACTCTGGTTATGTTCACACAGATATCTTTTAGTCTTCCAAAGACTTGCTGTCTGTATGCCATTAGGCAAATACCCTGGTCGGGTAACACTCAGTGTGAACAAAATGAATGTGTGAAAAATGAATCCAGACAGTTATTAAGTTAGAGAGCTATTTCTACCTTAATTCCCACACATTACTTATTGGTCTAACATAATGTAGTGAGATTGAATCTGTTATATTATTTAATCCTATATTCTCGCTTCAATTTCGATGCATATAGAGATGATAAGAAAATGTATTCAGCTATATATTCAGGTAAGTGAACGCAAAGGTTTGTAAGTATTGCATGATTTAGATAGCATACCAAGCATCACTTGGCATGTACAGTATGTCAAGCTGGGAGGTAACAAGAAATGTACTGTGGTTGGTTGCCTGCACTCAACTGAACTGCATTATGGGTAATCACACTTGAGTATTGTCAAGACACCAATGAAAAATCTTCTTCATACGCCCCCAAGACATGACCGTACGACGTATGTGGTGCTGAGCAGATGATGGGATGTATCGTGTAATGGTGATGTGGACTGTCTCTGTGCCTTTCTGTTAGGTGTGGACATGAGATAAAAAAATATTTTATTTTATTAATCATAATACCAAGATTGTATTATTATATTTCACCATTTCAAAATATTTATTCCTTTTTCACACTGAATAGATGGGGATGTGTATTTGGAAAATGCTAAACTTTTGTCCTGCTTTGCGGATACAAATATAGCTGGTTAAACATGGAACTCAGCCAGTCGGATAATGTTGTTCAGAGACAAAAAGTGTATGTATAACTGTCCCAACGTGTAAGTCGCTTTGGATAAAAGCGTCTGCCAAATGAATAAATGTATGTAAAACCTGAGCCCACAGTGTTGGCTCTCTGTCCCATTTTACACCCGTGTTATTTTGTATTATCTACATTAAGTAATGAGAAATAATAATTGGTAAAAACTAAACTTTTAATGGAAAACAGCTGATGTTTTATAATATTTCTATTGGAAAGCATTAGACTTTCTGTTGTTAATAGGCTAGCAAGAACTGATATGGACATTTAGAAACAAAAAAGGTTTTTGAACAAGAGCTGATGTCTGTCTAAAATGCTGTTCTCTGATTTAATGGCCTAATTGTCACAGTTGAAGGTTTGTGCTGGTAGTGACAGGGTTAGAAATAAGCCAGGATGCCTATAGCCTGAGGGAATTGTAGTATTACATATATCTGATGGTACTGATAAAAATGTGTTTGAAGGTCTTGGTTTTGTTTTGTTTTTTGTAACTGCAACATTGTGATTTGTGTTCAATAATGTACAATATCCAATTATGACAAGATTAAAATTAAATTCACATTTAACACTGGAGCACTAATACAGTGTTTGTCAGGACACTAAAAAGGAAAAACTTCAATAGTGCTTTTGCAAGATTTACATGATACATGATTTGTGCACATCTACATTATTGTGAAAGTTGTCTAAATGTAGATTTGTTTGCTTACTCTTTAGGAAAAAGGCTGTTCTGAACCCTGCTGCACTTGAAACGACTGTTGGAACAGACTTGTTGGTGATGCAGATTTTAGCCTTTTTTCTCAATCATCTTCTCAACGTTTTATGCAATCTACTGAATGGAAAGTATTGCTCAGACATTGCTCTTTAAATAAAAAAAAAACTATATCATTCTCATTAAGGTTTAGTATGTCAACTTTGTCTCAGTTGCTTAGGAGAAATTATAAAAATAGTGATAAATAAAACTTTTGTGGATGCACAGTGAGAGTTTAAGTTCATATTGAAATACCTGAATTGTGAATTTAAGTAAAAGGCTACACACATTTTAATGCATTAATGTTAATTAAATATTAATTACATTAAATAAGTATATTTCTAGTTTATTTTATTAAGTATAAGCAAAGTCTATTTTAATGTATCTTTTATATAGTACTGTACTGGACAATACTATACTTTGGGCTAAAGTGTCTTTAGTTTGAAAAGGTGTACTTTTAAGTATAAATTAAGTGTAACGTTAGTAAACTATTAGCACACAACTAGTTTACAATTATTTATTTTTCTGATAAGTACATACTGTAAACTATATTTCTGACGGATAAACTAAAAGCAGACTATATTATTTTAAATTTATTTTATATTTAAAGTTTAAAACAAGTATACTAAAAGCACATTTGAATAAACTTTCTTTTTGTATGGGTAAACTAAAACATTATGATTGTTTCTCTTGCAAGCACTGATGTTTTCTTTACCAGATGTAAATATTTATTTTATATACATGTACTGTGTGAAAAAAAACAATAAAGTGTTCGCTCTATTGGATGTCTCTCAGGCTTTCCATCCTGCAGCACGTGTTGGTTTGGTCAGAAGAGCATGTAAGGTAAGACATGACATAATTAGTTAATGGAACATGAGGAGAACAGGACCGGTCTCATCTGCTCACCAAATCCTCCCATAATCTGCTTTTTAAAATGCCCCAGTTAATCCTGCAGTGGCTCGGCAGAAGACAAAAGCACCAGCAGACCTCATCTCATTCACAGAAATGCGTAGAGGCAGAGAGGAAACAGACTGCCATTTACAGGATTTACTGTAACCGGACAAGAGGGTCGGCCATGACGTTTCCTCGGGGGTCGCATTGTTTGATGTCATTTTACCTCGTGCACTAACTGTGTGTGTGTGAGAGGCTGAAGTCGGATGAGTAAAAGGGAAACATGACATGTGGCCATTTAGGCTGAATGCCAGAGTGTGATTTCTGTGTGTTTGAAGTAGTTTGTGTGCTCGTCTGTGTGTGCAGTTTCAGACCAACATCACAAAATCCACCACAGAAAAATGCAATGCTGGGTGAAAACTAACATCGTGTACACAAGAACACGTGCACACCTTGTGTTGTTTAGAAGAATGTTGTTCTCATATGCAAGGTGTCTTAAGGCGCACCCAGAAACTTTTATATGATGTTATATGATGTTAATCTTGATTAATCATATCCAGAATAAAAGTTTGTGTTTACAGTAATATATGTCTGCACTGTGCATATTTATTTTGTATTAATAAACACATATACGTACACATGCATTTATATATTTATGTGAATGTATATAGTTTTGGTTATCTATAAACATTTATTCATTTTTATATTTTCCTTAAATATATGTATTTGTATGTGTTTATGAATACAAAATGTGCACGGACATTATGTAAATGCGATAAAACACAGTTAATCGTTGAATCGTAAAGGCAATGCTTGTCATGTTTTTGATTGGATCCTCTTTTTAAATTCTAGAATTTAATTTCAGCACGATTGCTTTTTCAGAATGTTCAGGCATCACTGTTTGTCCTAGCAATGGAAAACAAGGGTTAAAACGAATATTGCGTTGTTACAGTAGGTTGGCAATTTAAACAAACCTCATAACTCCTCCGGCTGTGTCTGTAGTACAGAATGATTCTTTAAATCATGAGGCTTGTTGAGAAGAACTGTGCTTTTATTTTTTAAGGTTTATATTTTTGCCTACTGTCATACAACATTTAACTAATTAAACAGTCTTAACCTCATTGTGGTCATTTCATGGCAATACCTATGAAATAACAGCTGCTTGTGGCAAAACATGCTACAGTAATGAAGCCTTGCACAGATGCATCATGGGTAAATGGGCCAAAGGTTACATAATGCGGATGACATTGATATTTGATCATTATAGCAATATATGTGTTTGTATGCATTAGAGAGAGAGAGAGAGAGTCGGCTCACGTTTTCCTGACAGTTGTTTGTGCTGACATGTCCTGTTCAGTTGAGGAGAGAGAGAGAGGTGAGATAGTTTCACATCTATTTCTGACTGCATTGCTGTACAGTCATTGAGACACACATCCTTCTCTGTGCATTTTATACCCACTTCCCATATACGCTACGTAAAGCCACTTCACTTACTGTATATTTTATTAACTTTATAATGTATGGTCTTGTGCTAATGGTAACATTTAGTTTTAACGTCTTGACTGTATTAACCTTTCGACAGGATATCATTTTACTGTCACTCGACACAACTGAAACCAATAATCTCTCCATTATATTCCAGGAGGTGTGCCAGTCGTAAAGATATCTGAGTGCTCAAACATTAAACCGTTCTCTTTGTTTTTTCATACTTCTCTGTCTCTTGCTATGGAAACTGTGTGAATCGCAGCTTTGAGAATAGACTTGTTTGATGTTGTAAAAGTGCATCTTTGGAAGTGATAATTAATGAGAAAAGCACAGAGAGCTTTTTAAGAGCTCTTCTGAGAGATGTTCTGCATGCTGGCGAAGAGGTGTTATACAGTCATTTTTAGGCAGTCACTCACACACCATGCGAATGATATGAGCGATTCGTTTGGTCTCAAAAGCAGCTGGAAAGAAAGAGGCATTGTAAGGTTATGGATTTATTGTCGTTGTACTACATTCATATTTGAAGTGATATGTGTTCTCTTAAGAACAGAATAAGTTCATGTGTTTGTGGGTTTTAAGAACGGTTCCCAGCTAAAATCTAAAATTAGCTCAAAATCTGACAGCACCTCCTTTAAGGCTGTCCTAGGTTTGAAATGTTTCCTAAATGAAGTATATATAACGTTTTGTTTATGCAATAACAACAAAAAGTTGGAGGTGCGCAAATATTGGCCCTATAGTTGTGATAAAATTGTATACTTTACATCTGTTTGGTCAGAGCATTGTTCTTATATTTCTACTTAAACTGCTTTAAAGGTGACATTCCTTATTCTCGAAATATGGAGGTTTCAGAAGGACAGCAGCGATATGCTCATTCCATATTAAAACTGTGGTTCTCGCATTGAGTCCGGCCTGTGCTATCACCCTGTCAATCCCCCTTCTATCTTATGAAGATTCAGTAACACTTTACAATAAGGTAGTATTAGTTAACATTAGTAAATCCATTGACAAACGTTAGCTAAGAATGAACAACATTTATTAATCCTTGTCAATGTTAGTTCATGTCAATACAGTTATTCATGTTAGTTCATGGTGAAATAACTAATATTAACAGTGACAACGTATGATTTTAATAATGTATTAGTAAATGCTGAAATTAACATGAATTAATATTAGGGCTGTCAAACGATTAATCGCATCCAGAATAAAAGTCTGTGTTTACATAATGTATGTCTGTGTACTGTGCTTATTAATTTAGTATTTATAAACACATACATGTACATTTAGAAAATATTTACATGTATTTCTTTATATTTGCCAATCATTTAAATTGTATGTAAATGTTTATTAATATTTTATTTTTTCTTAAATAAATACATATGTTTTTATAAATACAAAATTAATATGCACAGTACACAGACATACATTATGTAAACACAGACTTTTATTCTGGATGCGATTAATCGTGATTAATCGTTTGACAGCCCTAATTAATATTAATAAATGCTGTAGAAGTATTGTTCATTGTAAGTTCATGTTAGCTAATGCTAACTAATTGTTAACAAATAGCACTTTATTGTAAAGTGTTACCGAAGATTCTCTTCGCTTTTCTCTAACACGTATCCTAAAAACATAATCCTAACCGATGTCGTAAAACTGAAAGATGTTTATGTGAGCCCCTTTTTGCAGTTTTTACTAAACGGATTAATGCTAAATTTGGTGGAGGGCAGCTGTTCCTGTCTGAACATGGATGTTCTGTAACACTGGCAATCATGTGTCTCACAACCATCTGGCCGTCAGATGCCACGTCACATGATCTCATGGTGTGCATCTGACATCTTCCCACTTATCTCTGTCTGAACTTCATCTGACCTCAATGCAGGGAAACCTGAGTGAGTAAAAAGCTCTAAAACAAGTAAAAGATGCAGCTGTTTATTGATCAGGATGGTCGCATGATACTGACAGATACAAAACACCGTTATATACCGTTTACCATTCGTGGATGTTTCGGCCGCCCTGCATGAAGCAGAACTCAAATGGTTTCAGTTGTTTTGGCATGGCAAACATCTGTATACTTTTGTCTTTTGATCGTGTACAAAGAGAAGAAAGTACTTTATGTAAAATACTCAAAGACAAATATACAGATTAATTGGAAAAGAAAGATGTAATGGATTACATCAAAGGATAAAAAAGAAAAAGAAATAAAAAGTTTGATCAAATTAAATTGTGGTGGTTTTGGCATGCTTTAGTTTTAGTAATGTAGAAAATGCTTTGGGAGATTTGTTTTTGTGTTTTTTTTTTTTTTTGATTGCCTTGATAGATGAGAAGTGGGAGCTTTTGTTTTCATTATTTTTATGGCCTTTACAGTGGCAGAAACGTTCACCGCTGTGGACATGTTTTTCGAACATTAGTGCGATGTAACTCTAATGATATCATTTTTCTTTAATAGAAGAGATGAAAAAGTTCTGCATTACAGTTCTGCGTGTTTAGGTCACTTCAGGATCATTTTTTACAAGAGACGTCTAAGGGCAGTTCAGGTAAGTGTTTGGTTCAGGCTGGCATCTGTTTTTGGGTTAATTATTAATGTTAGAGAGGATCAAAGGGAAGATTTGAATTGGATCTTGCTTTAATTTTGATTCTGTGGAAAAGGGAATTCGAAGATAGGCATGCGAAAAATTGCCATTTGTTAGAGCGTTAAATTTCAGAGGTCAACTACAGGTCTAGAAATTATATAAACAAATACATTTAAAAAAAGTAAAATGATATATTACAAATTACATTTATTATACCCATTTTTTATTTGCTATAAATCCATACAAGTCCATGTGTTGGCTGTGATTATGAGTGTATGTGGGCCTGGTTAAAAAATTCTAGTTTAAAATGGCAGCTAGTAGGGTTTAATACTTAACTCCATGATGACACAACATTAGAGTCGAGAAACGTTTTACATTTCAGAAGCTGCAAAGATCCTTAGCCATTAGGAAACTGCGATCACAAACTTGTCGTGATCCTGTCTGGAGTTTTCGAGCCTTGTGGACAGGGTCGTGACAGTACCATGTCTTGTATGTGTGTTACGTCTTGTGTGGAGACACATGGCACACTGTAAACCCGGATAAGTTGGTAATACTCAAAACATTTTTGAGTTTTAGAGGTTCTTGGTTTAAGTAAGCAGAACTTTCAAATTTTGATTACTGTTAAGTTAAAGTTCTTACCAAATCTTAGCAACTGCGACTTAAATATTTAATGTATCCTTTTTATGAAATTAAGTAGACAGAACTTAAACAAATAAGTACACCCTAAATTGCATTTTTAAGTTAACTAAACTAAATTCTTTCAGTTTCTTTATTTAACATATTTCTTACCTTGACTTATGCAACCCAAAATGAGCAAGAAGAGACTGATCTCAGAATTGGCATTAGCACAGTCACTGCTCACTGGTAACATAACACATGTTACAGGTCAAATGTAGCTTCGCAGAGCCTAGCACATGCACCACTCTTCTAAACAATGGTAACCAAAAAACTGAAAAATATGTCAAACTCTTCTAAATATCTAAGAGAAGTGAACATTAAACACTAACAAGTCTTTAACTTTACTAAAAACATAAAATAATCATATATATTTTTTATTTACTCTCCAAATGCAGTCTGACGCAAAGCATGCTGGGAATTGGAAATCCTTCTTGACCAATTGTGTTGAATTAATGTGTTTAAATTAAGTAAATTGAACAAGGAGAAAATCAATTTTTTGAGTTTTAGTCAAAACTTCAAGTTAATCAAAAATAATCATTATACTTTACTCAAAAGTAAAAAAGTGTTAAAATATTTAAGTAAGTAGAACGTTTTTATAAAATTAAGTTTACATTACTTAATCTGTTTGATTATTTTGAACATTTGGGTTTACAGTTCAGTTTGTTTTGACATTGCGCCACGTGTCCTCCTGTCTCTTGCCTTGGCCCCGCCCCCTTGTTTCCCGGAAAATCTTCCCTTTAGTGTTTGATCCCCGTCACCTGCCAGTCACCCTCCCTGCATCATCATCCCTTGTTAGTGTTCCCCTTTATAAGCCCCTTGAATTCCTTGTCCGGTGTCGGTTCATTGTATTGTTTATATTGTGTTTATTCACCCTACCCTCCTCCGTGGCTATGCCTCAGATTACTCTGTTCCTGTTCACCGTGCCCTTTCGTTTGTGGAATTATCATTTGGATTACCCTTGGACCTTGTTTGGGAAGTTTTTGGTTTGCTCCCTTGTTTTGATTTTTACCGTGTTTTCCCCAACGTGGGTTTTTGTGTTTGTCCTTTAATAAAGAGTCTTCAGTTAACCCCTTGCTGTCTGCGCCTGGGTCCTGTCTTGCAATTTGTGACAAAACTAACTTTCAGAGACACATTTCAAAGATTTTTCCACATTCTTAGAGAAAGAATTAATGCCAGTTTTCAGATCTGTTTGTACACTTGATGTTGACATCAGCTTTAATCCAGTTCATTTTCCATAAAATAAATGCATCCAAATACATCAAGCATCACTTCAGAGAATCATATTTAATGAGTCAAGCACTTCAGCTCCTCAGATGATATCACTCGCATCTCCTCCTCAAAGATACTAACACGTCACAGCCCACAAGGGTTTTCAGGGTAACATGAGTTTTCTGTTTCTGTTCTAGAGTCTGTACTCCACTGATATGCTAAAAAAACCTTTGGTTATAAAATCAAGACTTTATTAATGTTTGTCTGTCAAGACATAAGTATAGTGTTCAGTACTGTGTGTAACAGTGTGTACTCGAGTTTGACATGTAAAACCATTCATAAACCACCATTGTACCATTAAAGCACAACTTGCATTCTTGTTTCCAAATCTTCAAGGTCATGCTGACAGCTCTATCTGACAAACAGACTGGATTTAATGTCCTTAGTCAACGAAAGTTTGCTTTACCTGTAGCTTTGTTAACTCACTCTTCATTGGGCATCTTTAACCTGTCCCCTGGTCTTCGGTTGCACACATGAGAATCAATGACATCAAATCTGATCACTGGTCCTTGACATGGTCACGGAATCGTGCTTGTGTGACAAACAGATCAGATCTCACTTGTGCTGCTTCAACTTTCTGCAAAATGTGAAATTATGGAATTTTCATTGAAAAGAATGGGGTCAGATATAAATTTGTCAAAAAAGTCAACTTTATTTACACTACCGGGCAAAGGTTTTTCGACACCTACTCACTTATGTGTTCATATTTTTCTACATTTTAGAATAAAAATAAACTCATCAAAATGATGAAATAAAACAAAGGGAACCATGGGAATTATGTTAAACTAATAAAAAAATATTTAAAACATGTTATATTTTATCTTCTTCACCTTTTGACTTCATTTTATGAAGCAGCTTCTTGAGGTCTCACCCTGCTATGCTTTTTAAACAATATCAAAGGAGTTCCCATCTATTCTGTGCTCTTATTGGCTGTTCTCTCTTCATTATTCAGTCAAAGTCATCCTTTTAAAAAAAAAAATAATAATAAAATGTTCGTTTTGTCATGAAAAAACATGTTTGTTCGCAAACTTGTATTTTTGTCTACTAAATTTCAGACATTTAAGCTTCAGATAAAAAGTTTTTTTTAATAATGAGAGACATTTCCCTCAAGTGTCCAAAAACTTTTGACCGATAGTGTATATGAACTTTATACAATGCAGCTTCACAGTAATAAACAAGAAAATAATGCAAACATGCATTAACTATGGGACAAATTTCTGACCTAAAGCAGTTCTACAGAAGACAACAGTATCACGATTAAGTTTCTATCAGTTTAGTGTTGATTTAATTTAGTTCAATATCTGTGTAAAGTTCATTCATTCAAATGAAATCAATTCAGCTATAAACAGGTTTACAGAAAACAATGGTGTCATTATTCAGCGCGAGTCGGTTCAGTAACTTTTTTATCCGTTTTGAAATGAGTTACATTTAGTCATAAGTATATTTATATAGAAGACATTTAGTGTCATTGCTCAATTCGAGTCAGTTTAGTGTTAATTAATTCAATAACAGTGTCGATGTCAATTACGAAGGAAAATAGAATCAGAAAACTACATGGTTACTCTACCTTAATGATAGAACCCATGGTTATTTATTTGCCTATAACGGTAAAGAGACTGTTGGAGGTCGCTGTCTGTGGTGCTGATCTCTCTCTCTCTCTTTCTCTCTCTCTCTCTCTCTCTCTCTCTCTCTCTCTCTCTCTCTCTCTCTCGGCTTCATTGAGTGTGTTGGTCTCATCGCGGTGGGATGATGGAGATTCGAGCCACTCGTTCTCGCGCCTGCCGGAGACAGAGTGATTTTGAGGAGAAACGAAACATTTCCTATGTCAATTAAAAACTCGTCAACACACATCCACACTGTTCGCTGGACAGACCTGAGCTCGGTTTGAGACGAAGACCTGCGCTGACTGGGAAGTTTAATATTTCTAAAGAGCGGATGAAAAACAACCGTCTGAACATCTGAGGTAAAAACCCGGACGTGCGCTGTGTTTTTTTTATATTTCTTGACTTTGGAGTCGTTGAGTTTGATGTTGATAAGAGCACGTCTGCATCATTTTATGAGAATCGTTGACTGTTGTTTGAGTTGATAAGTTGCGGATTGTGTGTTTAGCTGTTTCTGTATTTAGGCTATTCAGACAGTCTTATTCATGCACTGTATGTGTGTGTGTTTCTCAGCTGTCTGTCTGATGCGGCTCAAAAACAAGGATGCTTCCTACCTAGACAGCATTTTGGGCACCACGCGCATTTCAAGAGCGCGGGGCGAAGCCAGAAATGCTCTCTGTGTAGACAGCACACGCTGGCGACTATTGAGCGTTTGGCTGTCGTGTTGATGTCCCGAACATTAACATGGTTTTTAACACAGCAGCAACCAGTTTATGAAACCAAATATATACATATATATATAATAGGCTATTTGTAGTAAAACTATGGAAATAGTAGGCTATGCTACTATGCTTTCACTATAATAACTCCATGGTTAATTTTCTTAAGGGCTAGTTAAATGACTTACTATATCGACCTCTGTAGCATACATGTTTAATGTGGGATTTGAAC
The DNA here is from genome assembly GCF_024868665.1 of Triplophysa rosa. Classification (NCBI taxonomy): domain Eukaryota; kingdom Metazoa; phylum Chordata; class Actinopteri; order Cypriniformes; family Nemacheilidae; genus Triplophysa; species Triplophysa rosa. The sequence goes on along the minus strand of NC_079896.1, from coordinate 22,750,820 downwards.
ACTTTTTTTGCTTTATTTGGTGGCATTGCAGTTTAGTCGATGTGTAACATTGATTTTCTTTTGATTTATTGTGTATCTGATATTGAAAATGTGTCCCTATAGGCTTTATCAATGTTATGTTGAAAGATTGTGGTGGGATTTAACCAGAGGCGTTAGATTTAGTGTTGTCCAGGTAATCTCTGTATTATTAAATAAGGAGAAAAAATAAAACAGCTTTGGCAAATGATTGTGTGTGTGTGTTCTGTGTTGGGGATCGTTTCAATTAAATTTCATTAAGAGGCAGGCTGTTTTTTTTGTCTTGGCATACAGGCACCACAGGTGAAGGATAGAATGAATGAATAAGCAGTAGTCTATACTGTTCAGCTGTTGTCTTACTTTTCCTTTTGTGGTGATTTATGTCGTTCTTGTTTTTCAATAACTTCCCTGAGTGTTCTTTTATTTTGTCATTTTGTGCTTGGCTCTTAAATCAAAAAGCTCCTCACAAAACGTTTGTGCCTTTTAAATGAAAAGCGTGTTGTGTAACCGATGCTTGTTATTTCACAGAACTGCTCAGATTTTGGTGTTAGCACTCATTTGAGTTTTAGCTAGCGCTCTGACCCTCAGCTGTGATAATGCTCTGGCAGGCTGATGGTATGGCAATGCTTGGCAAATGCTTGAATCTTCTGTGGGCACATTTTAGCAGATCCAGATAACTTCTGCTGTTTGCACTTCTGAGTAATATTCTTGGCATGCTAATGTTCAATTTGTGTCATATTGTACAATATTATAGTTGTTCAGTATTCTGTTATTGCTTTAAAACAATGGGCCAAATCATTGAAAATCATTTTGTCCAAACATTTTAAGCCCCTAAAGTATTTTTACTGCGTTCAAACTATACATTTGTTTTTTTTACTCCTTTCTCACAGCACCTATAGTACTGTATGAAGCCTTTAAATCTTTAAGGGAGTTTTCTAACACCGTGTCTACACTGGACGCGACACACGGCTTGTTCTAATGGTATTGTCATTGGACAAAATTTCAAATGATAATGGGTTCTAATGCGTTCTATTGTCTTTTGTTGCGCCGCGTCCGGTGTAGACACGGTGTAAGGGTTGGAACAGAGCTTAGATGTCAGTACATCTAAGGAGGCTTTGATTTCAAATTTGACATTAAAACGATTAATAAATGCAGAACGGAATTTGTGAATTTAGTTGCACACCATCTGTCTCAGTAGTTCGGCATATGAAATGAAGCAGTGGTCCTAAAGTTATGTCTAAACTCAACACGAATGTTCAAGTTTTCTACAGTTTGCATAGCACTTTGTCTTTAAATTGATCCTGCTGCCTCTGTGTGCCGTCCGAGTCCAATTCTCGCTTTGTATTGATCAATGTCACACCAAACATTGACTTTACCTTGCAGTAGAAATCTCCAAATAATCTTATCACAGCAAAACCCTCAGAGAACGTGGGGGTTTAAATCGTATCTTAGTGTTCCATTGTGAAAATGCAGACAGGCTTCTCTTGAATGGGCCGAAGTCAGTCCATCACTGAGTCAATAAGAGGGTGAAGGCCAGCAGTCACAGCAAAGGCCATGAATAGACTGCTAATCATAGCCAGATCAATAGCCTTTTCAATAGTGCTTACTGATATATAAACACTCCTCAGGCTGAGAGCTCTGTTTCTCTCTCCGCTGTGACGCAATAGTCACGTCTTGCAGGACCAGCTGTGTCTTTATGCATCCAAATTAACATTCACTTTAGCAGCACCATTTCAGTAAGTGTGTGTGTTTCTTTGGCTGGAATAAGCCTCATCTCACTGCTTAAGCGACCTCACTGTTGTCCTGAACTAAAAAGCAAAATCAGAAGCCGGAAAACAACATAATCTACACAAGTGATTGTAAATGCTTCTGGCTATTCAGGTTTAATTGGATGTGTCTTCTTTTACGATGAGCTCTCAGGTCGACTGATGTCAAAGCAGAGAAACAGTTTAAATTTACAGAGTAAGGTCATAGTCATAGGTCAGTAACATAGATTTTCTGCAATTTAAGAAACGTCATGTTCTATATACTTAAAACTAATAATATTAGTTTATTAAATAACTTACTACGTTTATAGTATTAAGGATTTAAGATTATTAAGAAAAAAATTGGCAAGTTGTTGAGCTGCGATTCAGTTCAAGGCCAGATTATACCGAAAACTGAACTTTAAAATATTAGCATCCACACTGGCATTTAACCGTTAAATGTGCATGTAAATGCAAATTGATTTTTATTGGCTGTCGATTTATCGTTAGTTAGGGCTGTCGCGATAAATTTTGCGAAAAGATTTATGCACAGCTTTTGAGTGAAGTACGGGAAAATGCTGCTGCATCCGAAAGCCAGAGGGCGCTCTCGTGCGGAAACTCCAAATACGCACTGCAGAAGAAGACCATAATACTTTCTAGAATCTAGGAAATGCCCATGGACATCTTTTTATCACTGTTACTCAAGCCTCATCAGGTATTTTTATGATAATAAAGTATATTTATAATGATCATGTTTGACGGGTGTTGCTTTTTCAAATGCACATTATAAACGACTCAAGCTCGCACTGCTTTCAGATCGAGCAGCATTTCCTACTGATCCCAGAGCCGTGCTTCACGGGCAAGCTACGCATTAAAAAAAAATCGGCACATTGCATATCGCAGCCAGCTTGATTTCAATAGGATTTAGTGGTATGGCGATAAATTATCGTGCAGCCCTATCATTAGCAAATAATCGCTCTGAAAGTGATCACAATGTATTGTTTCTCTGTATCGTTATTATTAAATTTGAAACCATTTTTAAAATGTTATTTTTACATTATCGTTATTGATGCGTACCTTCCTTAAAACTGTTGCGATGTTTATAGCACAGATAATTGTTAAAGGGAACCCAGTGTATAGAGAGATGTATGGCTTAATACGTTGTAATAGCCTTACACTACTAGCATTTGTCGTTAGAAACACATCAAATATTTTCACTTCTTTAAAAAAACCCTAAATGTAATACTCATTTTAACCTAAGGAGGCCGCCATGTTCTTTTTCGATGACATAAAATGGTTGAACGCACAGGCAGCGAAACTGAACACAGACACACTAATCAGTTCTTCAGTAAATATAAGGTACTGTAGGATAGAAATACATATATATATAAATAATGCTAACATAATAAAGAAAGAAAATAAAGACGCTATTTGGTGTATTTTCATACATTTTAATATTGTTGGTCAGAAACAATACAAACATACATATTAATAACCAAAATCATTTCGAACTTATTATATACGCAATGTTTTAGCCATTATAAAATGCATTTTATCCAGATTTTGACTTTTTGATGTTGATTTATCAACATCAGTAGCCTAACGTTATTGTCTTCTCTCTCTCTGTCATTAGCTGACAGGGGCTAATATTCACGTGTGCTCTAATACAGAATAAATAACCAAACCGCAAGCATCTTATTATTGTGTTTATCAGTATATTCTCATAATGTATAAAGTATACGATTATGGTGGATGCTGATGTCTTAAATGTCTTAAAGACGGTCGTTTAAAGCTATGATTTAATGCACGTTTACCTTGAACAGACGCTTAAGGTGCGTCGCAAATCGCACACTTGTGCACTATACTACGCCATTTTGTAGTATAAATAGTGTGAGTAGTGCGTTCACATTTAGAATCCTCAAAAAAGAAGTGCACTTTAAGTACCCGGATGATAGCGGGGCTATCAGATGCTGCTCGAGCAAAACTGAGTGATAACGCTTCAATCTGATGATGACTAAAGTAATGCTGGGCAAAACAGATGAAAACTACATTAATTGTACAATGTTCAAGTTGATTTTTTTCACACGCATTGTGCCGTGCGATTGACGTCATTTGCACTCGTCTGGGAAACCGATATACTTCCGGTTAGTATAAAACCGTTTAGTATTCCATTTGGGACGATACTACCCTTCTAAACTTCATATACTACATGGTTGAGTGCATAGTCATTTGGGACACAGCTTCTCTGATACGGAACGCAATCTTCTTTTATGGCAGGCAGGCTGACTTGTGTCAGAGGACATACCACCACCTACTGTCCCTGTTTATTTATATATAGCTGATCTAATGTTTGAGTTATCATATTTTACTGTATATAAAACGTGTGTTCTCTTTCGCTGTTGCAACCATTTGACGTCACGGATTTTGACGCAAAAAATGGCGGCCTCCGAGTAAAAATATTTTTTCAAAGTTTATGAATACTGTAACAGTTACACTGTTTTTTTAATTTCACATTTATAAAGTCAATGCCATTGTTAATATATTAAGCCATACATCTCTCTATACCCAAGGTTCCTTTTAATAACATCACAGCAGTATAGTGCCTGTACAACCTGAAGCTCACCTGAAAAAAGATAATGTGTAGTTCCTCTTGTGGCAACACATGTGAATTGCAGTTTGACTCATTTTTTAAGCATATTAACGCAAAAACGCTAGCTTTCGTAGCTAGAAGTGTAGAGCATGTTTTGTGCTTTAGTTTTGTCCTGACAAAGGTGCATGAGTAAAGATGAGCCATCTCTCTCTCTCTAGTACACACATATGACACATCGTAAATGTTTTCAGTTTTTAAACGTCACGTCGTTAAATCCGCCGGCAGAAAAGATTTACACTGCGTTGATTCTGAAATGTCACCGTTCTCTCTGCTGAGAGGCTCTAGAGGAAACACTTTCCTCAAGTTATTTTAGATTTCAAACGACCTTCGAAATCCCAGCAGAGATTTTTATATGAAACAAATCACAGCCCTGATGGTTCTGACCTACATACGTGGACAAATAGGGCCTAATTGCCCATGAAACACAGCTGCGTGTTAAACTGAAGGACGAGTCATTCGTATAACACAATCTGGACAGAAGCAGCCGGCTGATCTAGCAGAACATCGCTGCCGTCTACATTATTTATGCACTTCCTCCTATTGAATGTCCGCAGAAATGGAGATGAGCGATTTGTCCCGCAGATCGTCTGCCTGATTTCACAGAGTTGCATCAATAGTGAGAGAAACGCAAACGGGAATCGCAAAAAAGTCATTCTGTTTTTTTTTTTTTACATAATTTTATATATAAACTCAGGCTACGCTGCAGGAGAAGAGAGGCATCTCTGTAAAAATGGAAAAAAGGAGATAGAAAGAACTAAGAGCGGAAAGAAACATTGTTGTGGTGAATTTAGATTTAAAGCTCAATCACACACATACAAATACTGTATGCTGGTTTGCATGCTTGACCAAGTGAGCAGTCCTGTTATACAGTAAATTCTTCTAGTTTTCTTATGATATTATGATGGTAAAAACCCGATAGAGAAGGTGATAGAGTTACAACGGACCTTTAAAGATTGTTTGAAAGCGCACTTGTGTTCCGTTATAAATGTGAAACGGCCATGAAATATGGTGATTTTGACCTTTATATGTTACAATACACATGTTTCATTGAAGAATTGATAAAAGGCAGACGGAAAAAGAAAGAAGGACACAAGAAGGAAAGAAAAAAGGAAATAACATGCTTTATTCATTTAGCTGCAGTAGCCTGTTGGGCTGTCGGCTGTATTGTCAAATGTGTGAATAATTGACGCTGTGAAAATGTCAAGCAGGCTGTCCTGAGAGCCCCGAGCTGTTTGTCTTTCTCAAATTAGCACTGAATGAAAAATCACACTTTTGAAGAAGGTAGTGGGAGAGAGAGGGTCTTGGTTTGCTCATGTTAAACACATGATTGCGTTTATGTACAAGCTGAGACTTGCTTAAAGAAGTTTATCGCTCAGCGCTCGACAGAGTACTTGATCCTGATTGGTCAACTATGGAAATCTGGATCTAAATTTGTTTAGTTACTGCTAAACTTTACTTAAGTTTTATGTCTCTCATATTTTTACATATGTACCAAATAATTGATGCAGTCTTCCATGTTCATATATTTATTTATTTATTGGTTGAGGCGTGTGAAGATGGCGTAACGTCCAGTGTAGTCTTGCGTAGCCAGATCTTTATACTAACGGCATAAGCCATAATAGCATTATTTGGCCATGTACCGCCATCAGGCCATCTGACTGACATGTGAAGCAACCGGTCACAGTTAGGCACATGTGTCAATGTCGCTATGTCAGAATTCAACCAATCAGATGATTTCATCCTTTCTGAAGTGTTTCCTTTTTTGTGCGTCATGCATCAAACGTTCAGCCACAGTCAATGAGTGTTAAGTCTGAGGCTAAGATTGACTTTATATCAGAACATGTTTGCCTCTTAAGCGAACTGTGATTAGGGTTTTAATATGAGCCTCTACAGTATTTGTCAGGAGTGAATGTGGCAGTCAGTAGACCTCATTGTGCAGAGATATGCTATTGTTTAATGGGGGTTTAAGAATGTGTGTCCTGGCAATGACGTTAGGAAATTAGTTAGGTAAACACCACATTGCCTAGGGCAGATAACTGTATGAGAGGTTGTATACTTCAGTGGAGAACTTTTGAGTATCTTGTAAGATACTGTAGTATGCCAGTATTGGACATATTTTTAGAAATTAAATTGTCTTGATAACATCTTGACGTTTTTTGGCATACTGCCTATGTTTTCTTGAAAGAGGGTAGCGCCTTTTTCATTAAAATCTACTGTCACTACCCTTAGGTTTAATAGAAAAACCGCAGTGTCACTTCTCTACAAGAAGTCATAAGTCACAGATTGTAAAACGGCCAGTTCGGGTCCTTGATTCTGATTGGTTGAGCAGCAATCTAAGATGTTATAAAATACCCTGATTTATAACTGATGACTGCATTACGTGGCGCGGTGTGATGCGACGCGACAAAAGACAATAAATCGCATTAGAAACCTGTCGTGATCAAGGGATTAAGAACCCAGATGCAGGCAGCAGTAAAGGGTAAACACAAAACTTTAATTATAAATACAAAACAATAACCCACAGTGGGGTAACAAAAAATAACTTCCCACAATGGGGCAAAACGAGAACTAAAAATAATCAAAAACTCAAACTTACTACACGGGCAAGACAAGGCATGAACACGAGCACTAATAAGGACGAGGAACATGAACAAGGGACAACAGGCAAACAACATGGAGTCTTCAACAATGAACCGACACAGGACAGGAAAAGCAGAGGCTTTATATAGGGGAATACAAACGAGGGATAATAACACAGGGAGGGTGACGGGCAGGTGACAAGGATCCAACACTAAGGAGAAGTTAACGAGGGAACGAGAGGGCGGGGCTAAAAGACGCAACACCGGAGAGAGGGAGAATATGGAAGGCCAAAACTACTTCTCTCCACATAAAATAGGTGATCCTGCCGTGATTCTGCCACAAGATCAAGAAAGACATGACAAGATGAGGCAGAATCACGACAGAAACCATTATAATTTTACATTTTGTCCACACTGGTTGTGGCGCCGCGTCCGGTGTAGACACGGTGTAAGTATCACTGTGCCACTGTGTTGATTGGCCTTGCGACGCATATGTGATAACCTTTTGGTTTTATAAAAGCAATAAGCAATTTATAAAAGCAATAACTCTGTTTCACGTCGTGCCTAACAACCTACCTTAGCTGTTATAAAATACACTTTAACCCACTGCTTTTTTGGGGGATTATTGCTTTAGTAGAGCTTGTCCATATATGTTATATAGTCACGTTATTCTATTATTGTGTTATTTGATTAAATTGCACTTTTTATTTGTACGTTTTCAACTGCAGGCCATAAAATTAGGAAGTTTGTTTCATTGCTGTGGTTTCATGATTCATTTGCATCATCACTCTAAAATGCTCCCAATAGTGGCATCCTATAGTCTTTTACTCAAAATAAATGTAGGTTCTCGGCAGCGATGTAAATGGCAGAAAATTACTAGGGGAACCCTAATCAGTGACATAAATTATATTTTTAAACCAATTGCAAAAATGGCCATTTATGTATGAAACTATTTTAGGATTTGGAGGCTATTACGTAAATAAATGGAATTCCTTGACAATTTGTCCCTGGACTCAGTTCCCCCATTTCCAATAGTGTTGTCTGTTACTATAATTGTGTTGATGTGTATACATTCTTCATAGAAGCTACATCAACATGTATAGTGATAAATGAAGGTATTTACTCAATAAAACATTGTAGGCACGTCATCCGTTGTGACGATGCAGTAAATGATTGATTTGCATATGAAACGGACTGATTACATGCGCACTGATTGACACTGACAGTATAGAGATCCTTTGCCAATACAGCTGCTTTGGATTTGAAGGTAATTTTCCCTTCTGCCACCTTTGTGTCGGCAGATGATTACGACTCCTTCCGATTTTACATTTCCAGCAGGGACACTCAGTGGACTTGCTTATGCCCACCGTATGTACACTTTGTAAATGACAGAAATCCTGGACAAGACAACTTGCATGTGTGTTTCCTCTCTACCGCTGTTTGGTTAGAGATGATACAGAAACGACTGCTAGCAGCAACATTTGCCTTGATAATAATTTCACTGAGAAACCTTGTATGGGAAGATCGTCCTCTTGTAAAGATTGTCCTGTATGATAACGGCTACAAGTGATAAGGATGGCACGAGCCCTCGGGCTAAAAATGAATCTTTTAAAAGCTCACTTCCCTGAAGCCAGAGAAACAGGATGAAGCGGTGAAGATTAAAGATGTGACAACAGAAGACAAAGAGAGCGAGAAAGTATTTTTAGCAGTTTGACCGTGGCCTGTAGAACAGAGAAGAGTTACAAACAGGTTTGTCCTTCTGAAGATGATCTAAGTTTACTTTTCCCCTTTGCACATGTTTTATGAGACGTGTACATTTTTTATGCTTGACTTTAAATACAAAAGAGACAAACAGCTGCATCTTTTCCTAATTCTGTTAATTCCTGGTAATGCTGTTCTGATTCACTTTTAAGACACTTGTGTAGGTTTTATAAAGGAGCTGTAGGCCATCTGTGAACCGCAGCAGAAATGAGCTGCACGCGCGCAGTTGATTGGGTTCCTCAGGTTTTCACACAGTATTTGTTTTGTTTGTAACTCGCATTTAATTATGCACCAGCTCCATTTAGCCAGATGTACAATGCCTAATCAAGGGCAATAGATGCCGTTTCTCAATTATAATGCAAATGAAGTGATGTAAATCATATCAGGGACGTGCTACTAACGTGGTAGCTATTTGAAATGAGCAATTTCTTCCCCGAGTGTTTTTTCTGTCTTTCTGTGCACACATCGCCATGTGCAGATTTCTTTTCACATTCAAATTTGATTCGTTTTTTTGTGTCAGAACCAGTGTCTTTTTAATGAGTGTTTAATCTCAAGGCAGGTTTTGTGTGTTTATTTCTGTACATGTGCTCTCTGGTTTCTGAATGGATTTATTTGGTAGACAGTAATGTCCCAGGTGAATTCTCCTTTGCTGGATGAACCTTGAAGCTGTTCATGGCTTCAACAAATCAATCTTTACTGCATTCTCCCCTTTACCTGGATTTTGTTGCCAGTGTCGATAGTCAATAGTTGCACCAGCCCTTCTGTAAGTTCTTACTTAAATTGGAACACAAAGTCCACACTAGAGGCTTAGGGTGTGTTCACATATGCCATGTTTGGTTCAATTAAAACAAACTCTGGTGCGATTGCTGTTAGTGCGGTTTATTTGTGTAAGTGTAAACGCTGCCACCCGAACCCTGGTGCGCACCAAACAAGCGGACCGAGACCGCTGAAAAGATGGGTCTTGGTACACAAGTTTTCAAACTTTATACGACCCGAAAAGCAAGTGATTTGGTCATATAAAAGTAGTGTTTATTGGATATGTGCTTGCGCATGTAACGGAGGAATTCCTGGCACCGTTTTGACTGCTTTAAACACTTCTTCGCGAGATACCGGCTTGCTAAAAATACCCTCATATGCGCAGGCATACTCTTGAGCTTGTATAACCCAGCACACAGTATTTTGGATGTCCGGTAAGTTCCGTTTTAAAATGTAAATCATAAAAGCTGTCCAATCACGTTGCGACTTTACACGTACGCTGTTAGGTTCGATATCTTTAGGTTCGCTGTTAAAATGCTAACTGAACGCTAAGCGAACCAGGACTAAATGTATTTTTTTCTTTTTTGGTCCGGACCAAAAGAACCGAACTACAAACATGACAACAAACCCTTAGTAACTACTAGCTAGTCTGTACTTTTTTCGGTTGCACCATTTGTTCTTAGGGCAGAACGTAACTAGTAGGTCATAAGCACTCCGTAGAGTAATGCCTAGCTGTAGAATATGATGTTTAGCTTTAATAATAGCGGTCTTTAAATTTGTGAGAAGTTGTGTTCAGATGGCATGTAATTTGGTTTGTCCTTGATTGAAGCTTATTTTACATCACATCATAACGACAAACATACATTTTCATTAAATAACATATTTTATGTAAAAAATACTCATATGGTGTATTTGAAATTAGGATCAATAAATACTTAAAAACATAAAATAATAGTAATACAATCTAATCTAATAAAATAAAATCATAATAAATTACATTGATGACATAAATGGCATAAGTTGTTACTTAGTGCCCCTTCAACTGACTGTACCTGTCACTCTCCCGAACCATGTCCACACCATAGAAACTATACCACATTCAATAATATCCTCTTCTCCTGCTTGGGACTAATTTGTGGGTCCTCTTGATCTGTATGTTTATCTTGTCGTCTCATTCGGTCTTACATGCAGGAGCCACGCCCACTTGTTAACATACTACAGTATACACCGATATGGGTGAAGTTTTATTGCTGCAAATGACTTTTGTTAAACAACCCGAGTGGGTTTGATTTACATATAAATTTGCCTTCTGTATCGCTGAATGAAACAAGAGTGTCTATTGAAAATGGAAATGTGCTTTCTCTCTAATTCTGATCAGTCTAATCATTCATTGAAAAATGAAAGCAGTTAACTACAGATTAGGTGTTAACATTGATAATTTAAATTGCAGTTACCATATTAGCATATCTTAACATTCTAAGTAGGCGGGGCAGACCAGCATCACAACCCAGCGTTTGCCCACATTATGGTCACGGGGTCGATTCCCATGGGACACACATACTGTTAAAAAACAAATTGTATAGATTAAATCGCCTGGGATTAAGGTGTCTTCCAAATGTTTATGTCTGGTGGTGAATGCATAAATGAAATGAGTGTTTATTCTTCTACACTAAATTATTTGGATATGGACCAAGGTTCTGAACGCAGAATATGTGCTCTTGATGTGTAAATGTGGGTCTTTGTGTTCATTCAAATATTTCCACCTGTTAACATGAGAAAGTTGTAAAAATTCAGATTATGTAACAGTTTAGTTTTTTACAGAGCACTTTTAGGGACATGGGGTGGAAAAAATATGAAAGGGAAGAGAAAAATATTTTTAACAGCTTTTGCGTTATCTCGCAAAAGTACGGAAGAGTATTAGGGCCAAGCAATAAAAAATATATAAAACCGTTTTGAGATTAAAGTCATTATAATGCGAAATTAAACCCGCAGTTTTTCGGGGAAAAAAGTCGAAATTAAATGTTGAGAATAAACTCAATAAATTTAGAGAATAAAGTCGTTGTGTTTTGAGAAAAAACTCGTTAAATTTCGAGAAAAAAAACTCGAAATAAAATGTCGACAATAAACTCACTATACTTTGAGAATAAAGTCGTTGTAAATTCTTCTAAAGAGACCCAGCCGCTGATAGTATTTCTTTGTTACTGAAGGAAAGCCTAAAGTATAGCTTGACTAAGTGATACAACTCTGCCATGTCCTCATTCAGTACTACGCAATGAACATGTCCCTGATATAGGATTAAACGTTTATTCTCGATATTTTATTTCGACTTTTTTCTCAAAATTTAACGAGTTTTTTCTCGAAACACAACGACTTTATTCTCAAAGTATAGTGAGTTTATTGTCGACATTTTATTTCAAGTTTTATTAGCTCCGTAAATTTTAGCTAATGTTATTTTGAGAGGAACTTTTCAGTTCTGGAAGTTACAGCATATTTCTAATAGTGCTGTAAACTCCTTTTAAAGGTCTAGAACATTTTGATTTCTCATGATATGAGCCTTTAAAGTGTGTCTGTGATCCACGAGAGCCATTGAAATCACTGCGCTTGTTTTTGTTTTTGTCAGGTTGGGTTTCTGCTGAACCCCATACGTCTCTATATCGAGAGCCACACAGAACGTTCCACTAGTAATTGACCAACCACACGCTGTGCTTTAAACTCATCTTGTTCCAGCCGGTCTGCACGCGTGTGAGTCCAGGACACTGTGTCTAATTGTAAAGAGGCTTGTCAGTCCTTTGGGAGAGTATTAAAAGCAGCGCATTAAACTTTGATGACTTTCATTCACTTCTATTGCCGTGCAGCTCGACAAATCAGGCCAATTATGCTGAGATTGAGGACAGCTTCAAATGGACGGTTCTCTTTTTCCTGATGTGCCGCTACATCACGACTGCTTTTGATTCTTAGGGACTAGACAAAAGAAAAATTCAACTCTGTGTGTGGTGAATTACAGTTATGGTGATATTTTAAGTGGAGTTACTGTCTGCCAAATACTTGGCAGAATAATTTTGAAAATGGTTGCAGAAGTCTAAAGGTTTAAAGGATTCGGACCTCTAACGTTTGGCTTTAACCATTATCGTGGTAATCTGTAAATTGAAAACATCATTGCGCCCTTGAATGACTTCAGTTTTATGTATTACTTTATACTGTGTCCGATTGGGTCCAAAATTAGACATACATTTATCATTTAAGTAATCCAAATGACTCCAGTGGGTTAATAATATTATATCACCAATGTATCGTTGTCTTCAAAAGACATATTGCTGCTGTCCTTCTGAAACCTTGCATCTCCATATTTCGTGATTTTATTATTAGTCACACTGTATGTTTGTCACTTGGTTTTGCAAATATGCAACCAATGAAAAGTATTAAAAAGTGCTTGTCAACTTTGACAACACAGTATTTAATCATTTAAAAAGTAAAGTGTTTTTTCCATTTCCTGAAAAACTGTGAATGTGGACATCCGAGGTTTCAAAATGACAGCGATGATATATTAGATATATCTTTTGAACACATCGATACATTGGTAAGATGTTTGTGTCTGTATGTTTTCTTCAAGAGATGCACAAGAACCAATGAGATTTGATGTTATCAACATGTTGCCATATTTGAACTTACTGTTTATCTGTATGAAGACTGTATGAAGACGTAGCGTTTGGTAAATAAACTCAAAACATTGGTAGTTTTCTGGACTATTCTTTTAGTAGTCTTTTAAGTAGTTTCATGGTCTTGACATCAACACAAAATGTATAGGAAATTTGGAGGCTGGAGTTACAATGACTAAAAATTATAATTAAATAGTCTATAACAGAGTTCTGAAACCTCCTAAGGATTTAAATAAAGAATCTGACCTTGCCCTTGCCGTTGTCTTTTGATAAAGGCAGGAGATGAAAAACTGTTTGAGGTTCTTCATCACAGCTGGAGTCTCACTTTAAAGACCTGGACACAGAATGAGTCTGTTGAAAGGCAGGCAGGTGATTTACATGGTTGTCATATAGACCCATATCTGAATTCCCTTCAGAGTGAAATAACCTTCAGCACAAGTCATCTCTCTGTGTTATTTTCCCAAAAACACGATCACCTGCTTCATAGATTATATTACAGTTAGACTGGCACTGGTTATTAAACAGAATAAAATGTATGACTGCTGTCAGTTACTGTAAAGTGTTTTTATTCCCAACTTGAGTACGTGGTGTTAGAAAGGCAAACACACCAATTACAGACTGGTGTTATATTTTCTAACTTCTTTTATTCTGCAGGACTGCATTGCAGTGTTTGGGATATTTACATAGAGAACAAACAGTGCATGCAGTAAATCTAGATTCAGATTCCATTTAATTCAGATTTACAAAGATGTGATTGTATTGTTTTTAATGGAGCAGTTATTTATAAAGTTAGTTAGTGCAACACTGGTAAATAAAGTATTACTGAGGTTTTTCTATTATTTTCTTGTGTTCTTGAATATAGTTGTTGCTTTATTCTGGTAGCCTGGTTTTACCCATATGTATATTCAATTTGGAGTTTATTTGCCACTATAGAGATGCACATTGATTAAATCAACTGTGTTCTGTATTTAGTTCACCTGCTCTCTTTCTGTACAATTTTTTAAACTTGTATGTTGAAGGTACTCTTTATTTACATATTCATGTACTACATTAATTTGTAATGTTGCGTGTAGTGTGTGTTGTGACTTACTTCTGTGCACTTAAGTTAAAGCAGTGGTTCTCAAACTTTTTCATTGTAAGGCCCCCTTTGTGTTAAGTGCATCGCCTTGCGGCCCCCCATATAAAGACGTATAATCTTAAACTTAGAATTTTTATTAAACCAAAAACATTCAGTTATACAATGCTGGAACCTCAATTCTTTTGATTCAATTTCTATATTTCATAAAATGCCACAAAATCTGTGGCCCCCCTGGATCCATCTTGGGGCCCCCAAGGGGCCACAGCCCCCAGTTTGAGAACCACTGAGTTAAAGAAGTTCTTTGTCTCAAGGTTAGAAAAAAGCCCACTGGGAGAAAAGCGGCGCTGGTTCAGAAGTTCAGGTGTCATCACGAGTAGAGTTGAACCTCTATGTAAAGTAAATGTGAATTGAGGTGCGGGAACTTAACACAGACAAGACCTCCTCAGACAGTTTCTCTTTATCAGATAACAATAAATGCATACACATTACAAGGGTCTCTTTTTTAAGTTTTATATAGACTGTTGCTCTGTATTTGCAGATACAGTTGTTGAAGGTGAAATTGTATAAGTGTCTTAATTTCTCATTTATTTGTTTAATATTTGTGCAGTCCACAAATTGGTACAAAAGGAATACTTTCTCTGTTGTAAAAGTAAACTGGGGTCGTTGATGTAAAGTTTGCGCCTTTGCATGCAAATACTGCTTATAGCTTTTGGAGAATAGCATTGTATGCAATTCTCATGGAATGCATTGTCCAAAGTCAAGATCTGGATTGTTTCAATGCAAATGCCGTTTTTAATACTTGTCATGTTCACTGACATGGAGATAAATATTGTGATTTTGTGTGTTCTTGGGGTCAACAGCTGTTGTCTGGAAGCTTTGTTGTATGTCAGCATTACAAATTCCCTCAAAAGATAAGAGATGCTATTCATACACTTACTCTAATACCAGACAATGGTTGTTTTTTACTCTTTCAATTTTAGAGAAGTGATTTTGAATGTATTTGCTTTTGGATCATTCACATTAGGTAGATTTTCTTGTACACACGCTATGAAAATGTCTCAAAATAAACCTTTTAGATTAGATTAAAGTTGAATTTAAGTACTACTGTTGTTGCCAGCATTTTACATTCTTCCTCCATCACTCCATTATTCTTCCATCAATTTAAATGGAGTTTAAATAATTTTATCTATTTATTTATAGGAAGCTTTTGAAAAATCACAGTATTTCTCTGCTATACAGTGAGAAATATATGTCGCACATGCTAGGAAAAATCGGTCTGTGCTAAGAATAAATGTAATAGTGTAGCACGCGTGTGATACAGTTTGGCAGGTGCATGAGACAGAGCCGCCTGTTTGTGTGAAGTGCTTTTGTCGTTGTGCTTGAGGTTAACTAATGGCGTACCACTTTTACTTGTTCTCCGGCTGCAACGAGTCCATTGATCTAGAGCCCTGTGATCTGTGCGATGTGGGAAAACATGGAAGGAATCACGAAAGCGGAATTCTACTACGTTATTTAAATATGTCATCTGCTTGTTCTGTGTGTCTATGAGTTAATGAGTTGCACACTTTAACATGTTATAAGCGTGACACTCGTGGATTTGCCTGTATCTTATTATACGAGGACATGAACTTTATCCACAAAGTTGTTCCAAGTTTATTTTGTTTGAGTGAAGCTTCTGTCAAACACTGTCTTTGCGGCGACATGCCAAAATAAAAGTTTGCTTAATTTGAACCAGATGATAAAATAATAAATTTGTAGTAAATTTATAAACTGTAGTAAACACTATAGTGTACTTTAATATTTACTATAGGAAGGTTCAAATATGCTATAGTACACAATAATTGTACTGCAGTCTAATGTTGTAAATATAGTATACTACAGTGTTTTTCTGGACAAATGTATTTACTACTGTATAGTAAAGCATTGAAAACACCGAACTCAGTAAAATATATCCATTTCCACTAATTTATCAATTTTTATAACGTTAATGTCCTTTTTTTACCTGTTACCTGTCTATTTATGTGATGACCTGCACTTGTGTTTTTTAAAGATGATAACAGACGTATAGACGTATAGGTGCTACAACTGTTTGGCCTGTGCTGCAAAACTTAAAACCTCTGTAACACCGGTGCTGTGCAAAAAAAATTAACGTAAAGCCCTGTTTTTATGTTTTATTTTTATTAATGAGATGGTCATTTTTTACAACACTTGATGTAGTATGTGATATTGACATCTGCCTTAAAAGCTTATGACATTATTAGTGCACTCGAACACACACACAAACACTCGGCATGAGTAAATCAATCCAGTGTAAACGTGTGTAAGTGGGTGTAGCATCAATTAATTCATGTGGAGTTAATCAGAGTAAACTGGTGTTTATAAGTCCATTTTGTCCACACAGCAATCACGTGTTTGAACTTTCTGTTTGCCTGCATTGCTAAACGCTTGCATGTAATACTCTTAATGACTGATGGAGAAAATCAACAACACTGGAAGATGTTTATCAATCACTCTGTCTGTGTGTATTTGTTTATAGAAATTTACATGAAAGTGGTTTCATTTCTGAAAAGTGAAAAGGGTTTTTTCGTAGTTAATTATAATAGACAATTAACTGGAGTTTGTCTCATAAAAATCTTGATACTTATTTCTGTTTGTCCCTATTTATAATTCTTAATCCATTCATGCATGAATTATGATAACCTCACCCTTAAATGGACTTTGGTATTTATTTTATAATGTCTAAAACACTGCATGCTTTGGTCATTGTAAGCAAATGTTTGAAATTCTGGGAAACGGCATCAGAGAGTGCTTTGTTACCCTCTCGTATATTATTTCAGAGTTCTTGTGGATTAACATAAGCCTTCTTCCTTTCCAGATGAAACCACCAGCACATTGTCTAGCCCTCAATGTTTATTTCTCATGAAAGATCAATCCAGTATATTCTGCAAAATGAATTTTAATCGAATAGGATCAAGGAATATACAAGCTTTCTCATCATATGCGTCTAAATCCATCAAAAAAATCACTGCTAAACTCTTTAGCAAACGGAACTGTGCTCAAGTATTTCATAATGAAACAGAAAGTTGGGGTGGAAATATCAAAGGGTTGGTCTTTTTTTTAAATATCCAATAGGCTTTAGTTCACAGCCTGGTAAAACTGGTATTTGCTTTTGTAAAATAACATACTTTTGAGATATTCTTACAATCTGAAAATTTTCCAGAAAAAATACAGTATTAAATGAAAAACAATGTATAGGGCAGGAATTGACTGTATCCTACTGAAATGTAGTAGACCTTATGATGCATGCCATATGAATTCGTACAATCTTGTACGTTATGGTACTATTTGCTTTCGTGTCAGTGTTGGTTTGGGGAGGGGTTTCAGCACGTTTTTGTATTCACATCGTACGAATTCATACAAATTTGCCACCTTGTAAAATATTTACGAATTCTGTAAAATCAGGTTGGATACTGAGTACTTGTATGACTCAAAGTGACCTTGCCTGAGCAGAACCAGCAGGTTGAAACTCATATTGTCACGGTCAGGGCGTGGAAGAAGAACCCAAGCACAGGCAACGGCAGTGAAGGGGTTAACAAAACACTTTATTTAACAAAACAAAGGAACAAAACAAAACACCCACGAGGGGGAAAAGGCGGACACTGTAACAAAACAAGAACACTAACAAAAACTTCCCACGATGGGGCAAAACTAGAAAATAACAAAACAGACTAGGCACGGAAGCAGAACCAAGGTACACAGCGACCATGAAGCGCACAAGGACCATGAGCGCACAGGACCATGAGCGCACAGGACCTGAAGCGCGCACACATGGACCATGAGCGCAAATGATAGCACACAGGCCATGAGCGCACACGGAACCATGAGCGCCACCAGGACCATGAGCGCACACAGGACCATGAGGCACACAGGACCAATGGAGCGCACACAGGTACATGAGCGCACACAGGAGCCATGAGCGCACTGACCATGAGGCACACAGGACCACTGGCACACACAACATAGTACACGCAATACAAGAGCACAGGACAAAGAAACAAGAGGGTATATATAGGGAAGACAAACAGGGATAACGACATGGGGCAGGTGTGGGACATTAAACACTCAGGGAAAGATAACGAGGAAACGAGAGGAATGGGGTCAATGACAAGACACTGGAGAGAACGTATATTATTGTCAAACGGACAATAATATGTTTCTCTCCACACATAACCAAAGACTTTGTCATGGCTCTGCTACAGGACCAAGAAAAACATGACTAAGGAAGCAGAGCCATGACACATATGCAATGGCCAATTTTTATGAGAGGAAATTGTTTTAAAAGGTGGAGCAAATAGGTTAAAGGTGCAGAATATGATCTCCACCCCTCTCTTTCGAAGCACTACGGTGGCTGACATGGGACTAAGATGTCGTGACGTTTTCGCTTCTTTGCCGAAGGAGATAACCTATTTACGAAACACACTCTGAAGTGCAGTTTGTCCGTTAGGGCTACTATAGAAACAACATGGTGAATTGTTTGTAAGGGGACCCGCGGTGTATGTAGATAGAAATAGTTCATTCTAAGGAAATACAAGCATAATGCTTCATTATGTAAGGTCTTCATACACTTCTGAAGTTCTGGTATTATATTGCATTTCTGTCAATAGATCCTCCAAAAAATTACACCTGGGACCAGGGGCGTGTTTACCATTTTGGGGGCCCTAAGCAAAGTCAAGACCCGGGGTCCCCCACACATGCATACTAACATTTTTTTTCTTTGAATTGCACAACACCAATATTGAGTACATGTAATTAGTGAGACATATATAACCTGGATTTATTTTACTTTGAACCGCATAACAGCACACAAAATTGTTTCCAGTTTAATATAAGAATAAATATTCTTTGTTTTGGAATCAAACATTTGATATGCGCGCTTCATGACTGTGTATCTGTGCCAGGGGTGGCACCTATACCTGAAAAAATGTGGGGCAACTTTTGATCATTTAAAATAAAATATGATTTGAGTTATCAATAATAATTTCAATAGCATGAACACAAATCAAGTAAATATTATTGCAGTTAATTTTACTAAAGAACCCTCAAGATTTCAGTGCTTGCTTTCTAGACTACGGTGAACTCGCATTCCACTTATAAAAAAGCGTCAAAAACAATCATCAAATGATTTAACCGCTTGTGGCCACTAGGGGGCCCCCAAGCTCGCGGGGCCCTACGCATTTGCGTGGTTTGCGTAGTGGTTAACACCGCTACTGCCTGGGACCTCTAATAGACGATTATACCGACAAACATTTCTTTTATTTGGGGATATGTTTTGATTTCATGTTGACTTGAATACAAATTTGTGAAATTTCAAAATGACTCTTGCGCGTTCCGTGCTTTAGTATTGTTATGAAAATGTTCTATTCATTAATATCACTGAATTCATACATGTATGAATAGACCTGAATTGAATCAAGACTTTGATTTGAATGCCCACACTGAGATTCGGACATTTGTGTTTTTTTTACAAGCTTAAAATAGGCCCAAGTGTGGAGCTTGACCTAATTGTTGCTCCCGCAGCTGTCACTTGAAAGAGAGAGAGAGAGACTGAGAGCAAGAGACAGACAAAAAGCAGTCACACTGAAAGAGAGAGAGAGCGCAGCAGAGAAAGAGAATATAAAGAACAGGAAATACAGACTGATGTTCAGTTGAAGCTTCATGGTAGGCCAACAGCCGCTCAATGAACTGTCACTTGTAAGTAAATGATAAAAAGACCACCCTAACACACATGCACACACAATGCCACAAGTCTGATGGTGTACCAGCAACAAAAATAGACCTAACTAAATTCTCCTTTCTTCCTGTCTGGTGCAACCCATGGGGACAGGAGACATTTCTGGGGTTAATTCATGAATGTCTACGAGGTGGCCAATGGATAAAGCAGCTAGTGTGACATGACACCTTTATCCCACCTTCTCACTGTGATAAATGGAACATCAGAGCGCCATGGGCAGCCTGTCCCAGATCACGGGCCGTTGTGGGCATAATCTGGTAAAATGCTAGTTAAACACAGATTATTTACAAAGAACAGTAGCATTTCTAAGCCAGTTTACATGCAGTTTAACCAGACGTTGTTATTAAAGAGACCCCACCACATCTGCAGTCATACAGACACAGAGAGCGGTTTAATGGGATGTTCCTTACGGTCTTAAAGGGGCAGGTTTAACAGCTTTCTCTCTTAATCCTGCTTTAATCCCATCTGCAGGCTCAATAAATCTCCACAGACATAAATCTCTCTATAGGCTCTCAGTTATACTTAGCGTTTCACTGTGCTCACAGATGTTTTTGCTGCTCCAGTAGTTTTAAACATATTCCTCCGAGCCACTTAGAGAAATGCAGCAAATGAAGCTCTGGGCATGCATTGAGTGGAATGATCTATATTACAGATATGATTCTACAAACCCTTTAGAGATATGCGTATATATTCATTCTGTGTAGGATGTAACAGTATGATTAGTGCGTCCCAAATGCACACTCAGAATAGATTTGATGAGGTTCAGTCAGGTGCGTTCAACAGATTTTGAGCCGACGTGCTGTTCGGGCACAGGTTCTTTTCTGTGCTGTGGTGTGGTGTGCTCTGAGACCAAGACATGTTCAAGCAGATCCACAGGCCTCAACGTCCGCATTAGATTGGTTTCTGGAGTCACCAGTGAAGATTCTATCATGAAGAATTCTTTATCACAACGGTTATCATGAACCTTCAGCTGTCTGCTTGTTTCATCTTGCTCTCGTCTTCTCAGTCTGTGCTGTATGTCTGTGTATTTTCTGCTGAATTATTTGTCTGGTGTATTTCTGTCAAACTAATTCTATGATGACCTCTTTTTTACAAAACCTCCTTGTGTGCTTGGTCACACTTCTAGAGACTTTAATATTTCATTTAGGTATTAGCTTTGTCCCAGGTGTTTTCTAAAATTCATTTGAGGCTAAATAAAACAGACACAAGTAGATAGTAGAAGTAGATATACACAGCTAATGTTGGTAAAGTGGAAAAAATTAAATTGGGATTGGACAATGTCACAAACTGAGCTCAAAACACAAAAATCAGAGAATATATAAATTATGTAAACTGTTCTGTTCAAATTAATTGACACTGTACCTTTGTTTCATTTGATGATGGTAGACATGTGATGGGATCAACTCATAATGTCCAAATGATGGGGATCAGGTGAGACGGGTGCAAAGGATTATGGGGAGTGTAGTCCGGTGCAAAACGAAGGCAGACAGTGGATTGTGACAACACTAGGGTGACCGCCACCCAACAAACCAAATGTGGGACAGGTAATCCGTTTGTGTGGGACAATGTGGGATACCATTTAAAGGTAGCGCGAAACTGTGATATAATAACGGAATGAAAACATTTTTATATAATTTTTTAGCTTATAAAATAATTTGTTATTTAGTCCATTCTAACTACAACATAATTAAGGCATAGATAAAATGTTATATAACATAAAACAATTTTAATGGTGATTTCAATTTAAGGTTCACTGTCTCTTTAAATTTTGAGCACAGATCAGACGTGGAGTTATCGTGTTGTACACTTTGAAGACCTTCTCAAAAAGAGAAAACTAAAGGAATAAAGTATTATTATAGTATTACATAGCATTTATAGTATTATTGTTAAATAATGCATTTCATGATTTACGAATCAGTTTTATTTTAATACGCTAACCACAACCTATAGACTAAACACAGTTTCAAAGCCACACACTTTACGATGTTTTAGTGACTTTTTATTCGGCTAGTTGACATGGGAGGATCGCCACCCGATCTACTGACAGACGTCGCAGCCTCTTGATAACTGATATCACTGCCGTCTTCTCATACATTGGATAAAAGTAAGGCTTTAAAAAATAATTGCGTTTGTATGAGCTCGTAGGACACTGGTGTGCACCAGGTGGCTGCTTTTGACACAGCGCTGTTAAATAGTTATATAACAAAGGCGCAAACAAGCGTCTCATGTGCGTTTCGGGTTAAAGAACGTGTTTCTTAATGTGACAACTAAAAACCAACAGACTGATGAAAATGCGGAACATTTTCTCAATATGCGACATGCGGGACAAGGGGTGAAAATGCTGTGCGGTACAGCGCAAAGTGGGACGGGTGGTCACCATACCCTACACTGACCCAGAGATAAAGAGAAAGATGAGATCATACTAAATCACCAGGCTTGTTAGTTAGAGTTCACAGCCCTGTGCACTGGACTAACAGATCGAGAGAAAGATCAGAGAATGTGGGACGGGCTGCTCAGTTAGCTGGAAGCTCAATACAATTACATGAGGAGGTTCCTTGCACATTGAGTCAAAATGTTCTAATTGACTAAAATGACTATACTGTCTATATATTTTGAAAGGGGACACCTTTTCCTCATTAATTTAATCGGCAAAAGTGTCCACTTAACCCTACTTACTGTAGGAACTATACTGTATTTATATCTTTTTTTTACGTTGTCAGATATTGGCAACGGTACAATAGAAAACCAGAATTTTAAAACAATGGCTGTGTTATCTGTAGCACATTGTGTGTGCATACTGTCTGCAGTATTAAAGTCACCATGAAATAAAAAATGTCAATGCTGGAATTTTGCAGTGTTTGATATAAATGACTTATCAGTGCAGGTCATTTTTATTCATGTGCCTTTATAATCTTTAAACAAAATCAGAAACTTCCCCTCCCTCTTTAAATGACATTTCTTCTTTGCATGACGTACGTCACTCCCTGAGGGCGGGACTATACTGACTGTCAAATGGCCAGACTTCCAACAATCCAATTAAATCTCAAATAATGAAATTAATCCTCATCCTACGTTTTACTCATTCCAGAAACCGCTACACAGATATACGTCACCATTTGGAAGAAAACACTATCGCAACTTCTGTTTCAAGCCAGCTTTAAAATATCATCCTTGTCCTTCCGAAACCTCTGATGTCCAAATTAGCTGTTTTTCAGGAAATGCGAAAAACACTTTTAAAAATGATTAAATACTATGTTGACAAAGTTGACAAGCACTTTTTCGTACTATTTATTGTTTGATATTTGAAAAAAAAACTGTGACAAACGTAAAGGGAGACTAATAATAATGATTTTATGGCAAAAATAAAAATCACAGAATACAGAGATACGAGGTTCAGAAGGACAGCAGCGATATTTTTGTATGCTGTACGTAAAATACATGGATTGCATCTTCCAAAATCCACAATGTACTGTATAACAGGGCCAACTGTATCCCATAATGCAATATACGCAACTTGACTTTCTATTTCAGTTTTTTTAACATCTCTTTCCGTTCTGAATATTAAATAATGTTGTAAATGTATCTCTTTTAATTTCAAATAGCAGGAAAGATCATGTCATATATCATTATAAATAACTGGACATGGTGTATAACATTGTCCAGCTTTTCATCTGCTTTTCAATCAGATTCATCATCATTTTACTGGTTTTACAACATTCCACTGGCTGACAGTACAGTAAATCAATAGGAGAGATAAATTTGAGTGACAGTAAAACTGACCAATCATATCATTATTCTAAACGGGTGCGCTTTGTTTTTTGCTAACTTTCTGCCATCTGGGGGGTTGTTCACCAACAGTCTCGTAAAGCGGAAGAAGCACACGAAGTTGGTTCGCAGACCGCCAAAAAACTGCAAAAGAAGAAGAAATGTGGAAAACATCATTCAATACAGCATGTGGATGAACTTTGTTATGAAGTCTCGAAAAAAAAAGAGAAAGGCTGATAAACGTTGTTCAAAACAACAGGCGTAAGACTTTGTTGTCAAGTAATTTGATCATCAAATTGTAAGTTATTTAGGTAACACTTTACAATAAGGTGCTATTTGTCAGCAATTAGTTTATGCATTAGCTAACATAAACTAACAAGGAACAATAGCATTTATTAATATTAATTCATGTTAATTTCAGCATTTACTAATACATTGTTAAATTCAAACGTTGTCACTGTTAACATTAGTTAATGCACCATGAACTCACATGAATAACTGTATTGACATGAACTAACATTGACAACGATTAATAAATGATGACAAATTAAATTGTTCATTGTTAGCTAATGTTGGCTAATGCATTTACTAATGTTGACTAATAGCACCTTATTGTAAAGTGTTATCATTATTTATGATTTATAAGGCCAGCGTGCCTCAATTCATTGGTTCGCTGATGTGCACATTTGTTAATGTTGTTTAATGTTAGCTTTATTTTGAGACAAGTGATTTTGACTGTGGTCAGTCTTAAATTTAACATGTTGTGTATGCATATTTGCTGTTATTCTGCATAACAGTGACATTTGATCAGATAAATGGTCAATTTACTACGGTTAGTTCCATGAGTTTAGTTCATTGTAACGTTACCAGTTTAATATTAAGATTTATTATAATCACAGTTATTCGCTGGTGAATCTCTGTTAACTGTCTGCTACTGTAGGTTTTCTTTGCTGATAGCGCTCTCTTGAGAGGTGTCTCTTATTAAACTGGTATTGTGTACGTTAGTCTATGTTGGTTTTATGATCAGACTGGGAGGCAGTGTCGGTCATGTGTGTGTGCAACCCAGTCCGTTATTCCGTTGAAGAGCACATACACGCGATCATAATGCACATGTGTAATAATGATTTGTATTTGTATTGCGCGTTATTTTGGGGTTAACTATCTTGCTGTGTTCGGCTTGTTGCGTTTCAAGTCTGGAGTAGCATTGTTAATGTATCATGTGGTAAGTGGGATGGTATAATGATGTATTCTCACTTCTATAAGAAAGCACAGTAAGGTAAAATACCTTACTGTACTGTGGTAAGTGTGTGTGTCGGGGGGGTGGGTGGGGGTTTGCTGAGGGTCAAGGCTCAAACGTCACGGTTCGCTACTGGTTCTCTGTCAGACCAGTTATTAACTCAGCATGAATAGATCTCACACATATGGACGAACATACCGGCATGACATGTACTGTAGTAAACAGTGGCACATTCTCCTCTCATATTTAATTGAAACCAGATACATTTAGATTTCATGTATAGCAGTTGTTCTACAATTACACAAGAATTGCAGAGGAGCAGAACAAATGTAGGCCAGTCGATTCTAAGAATGATAATGAAATGCAACGTTAAGCATTTCATGGGATTTAATTGGAGGGAAATTACTCAGATTGATATGGCTCATGGAGGACTTGGATTAACGGTAAGGTTGATGGAAATTACTCTGGGAATAAAATGGAACAGAAGTTTCATGTCTCATGCAAATGCGATGGCAGCTTGGCAGGAGGAGATTATAACAGGATGGGTTTGTTTTACCAGTGAAACAGACAGAGAGAGAAAGAGAGAGAGAGAGACTGAGAGATAGAGATGGGAAAAGCAAGTGAGAGAGAAAATGGGAAAGGAGGAGAGTGAGAAAAGGAGAAAGACAGGTGTATTACAATAATCTAAAGAAGATTATGGAGCACAGACAGAGAGAGGAAGTCAAGCTCATCACACTGCTCTCACTTCCTGTGTGTGTGTGTGTGTGTGTGTGTGTGTGTGTGTGTGTGTGTGTGTGTGTGTGTGTGTGTGTGTGTGTGTGTGTGTGTGTGTGTGTGTGTGTGTGTGTGTGTGTGTGTGTGTGTGTGTGTGTGTGTGCGTGCGACGTGCATGCGTGTGTGTGCGCATGCATGCTCTTATGCGCTGATTCTCCACTCATTCTCACTCTCTCTTTCTTTCTTTCGCTCTCTCCCTCTCTCTCATCCTCAAGTGAATCTATTGAAAATACATACAGGTCACATTTTGCCACAAAATCATTTATCAAGATCTTAACGATTGTGTAAAATTAAATAAATTTCCCCCAGATCCTGTGTTTGTTTATTTGCCTGTACACACATTGCCATCACAATGGTACAGGTAGTTGTGAGATTGCTTTGTTGCACATGTTGCCATATGGATACTGAGTGTTGCTATGTGGTTGCTAGGGTTTCCTGGGTGGTTGTGAGGTTGTTACCATATGGATGCCCAGACCTTCTGAGTGTTGCTATGTGGCTGCTATGGTGTTTTGGGTGGTTGTGAGGATGTTACTATGTGGATGCCCAGATCTTCTGAGGGTTGCTATGTGGTTGCTAGGGTGTTTTTGTAGGGTTGTGAGGTTGTTACTATGTGGATACCCAGATGTTCAGAGTTTTTCTGTGTGGTTGCTAGGGTAATTTGGGTGGTTGTGTGATTGTTACTATGTGGATACCCAGATGTTCTAAGTGGTTGCTAGAGTGCTTTGACCTGAGTCTCCCTATCAGTTTAAGCTGATAAAATTTGTGTGGCCCGCATAGAAAAAAGCATCATTTCTCTCCATCAGCAAACAGCACAGTTGTGCTTCACACACAATGCACAAAGAATGAGAGAAGTTTTAAACGGGTGTTCCCCGACCCTAAGTACTGTATGAGCAATTGTAATAGTGATGCTTGCCTAAGTAAACACCAGAAAATGCTTTGTATTTAAACCATCATCTATCAAAGGGTGCAGAACAAATACTCCCATTATAAATACTTTCAACCTTGTGCTTATTTGTGATGAAAAAATATCACAACTTTCAAATAGACTTAATTTTATTTTTGCCTAAATAAATGTTGTATGATTTTGGGGATGAATATGACCAAGACATTTCCTGACAGGTTGCATGAGATTTACCTACAATACATTTTTCTCTCTCCTCCACTTGCATCACTTCTTCGTGGTTTTGTGTTCATCTCTGGCCTCAGTCACACTGACCCCTCCCCCATCCCCCATCTCTATTTCTCTGGTTTCCCTCTTTCCCAATCTCTCTCTCTCTCCCACAGCGGCCTAGCTTGAGCTGTATCCCGTCTCCATGACAATGGCTCCAGGCTTCTCTGTTCATTTCAAGGTCACCCCTATGAGAGAGATGCATTTCCGTGTTGGTTTGCTTACATTGCATATAGAGCTAGTAGTTCTCAACACCGTTAAACAAATAGCTGCTCAAAAGACTCACATTCGAAAATGTTGCATTAGTTGACATCATATCCAGGCAAATGTAATTTTATTAAAAAGGATAGAACACTTTTTAAAACATTAACAAAGATATATTGGCAGAAAAGAGGTTTGTTATTGTTCAAATAAAGTGTTGGGGCACTTTTCTGTAATAAAGTAAGTGGATGTCTGGTATATTTTATACTTTGTACCTCAAAAAACTACTGAGTATGGGTTTGATCCAACTAAGCTGGCAAACTTTGACAATGTCCAGTAATTGGTTCTTCCTATGAATCTGGTGTTTTATGATGTCATCTCTGACTCCAGGTGGACTGATGCACCTCTGACTCCTGGATGCTGCAAAGCGCCAGACAGCCAGATTGGAACCGACTTCTTATGTAGTACAGCGATTTGTGTGCAGAATGCATCAGATGGTCTGTGACTGGACTGTGGGTGGTTCTTTGTGGTTAAAGGGGTCATATGGCGGAAGTACGTGTTTTTCTGTGTTTTTGGTGTGTTATAAGTTGCCAATGCATGTATTAGACACGTAAAATTGCACAAATGAAAGTGTGGGAAGAAAAGATGCATTCTATCTAAAAGCGAATGCTCAACCAGACTTGCCTGAAAAGCCTCGTGTAACCACACCCCAACAAATCTAAGTAAATTCGTAACATGATTTGACTAAGACCGCCCAAATCTACACGTAGTTAAGGTGGGCGTAATTGTAAATCACATTGTATCGACAGTCAGTACAATTGCTTTGGAACCTGATGTTCCGAATATGGTAAGAGGCGTTACATTTCCGTGAAATTCTTGCAGTATTTGACCAATCACTACGCACTGGTGAACTGGCCAATCATAGCACACCTCGCTTTTCAGAGCGATGAGCTTTGTAAAAAATCAGCGCGTTTCAGAGAGGCGGGGCAAAGAGGAGATACAAACATGCACAGTATGTGGAAAATACAACATTTTTTAAACTTTAAATGGTGTATACACACTGCGTTACATCTAAAACAAACAATAATATATAGAGAAAGCGTGTTATGTCTATAACTATCCAGCTGTTTGTGAGTTTTGTGTTAGTAGATCGATTTAAACAACTTGCGGAAACAGTAGATGTGATCAAATGTTTCATGGGTCATAGTTGGTACATACATGATAATAATATACATGCATGGATGTAAACGGGATTAGAATTTTGCAGCCATGACACTCGGTGAGACGATGTGATGTGTTGAAGGGGAAACAATTGAAATATCTTGTGATGTTGGACATGTACCTAAGGACACATCAGCGAGCTAAAAGAAGCTCAAAGAGGACAAACGAGACGTGAAAGAGATCACAAAACTAGAGCAGAAAGTGGAGCAAAAAGTAGAGCTATGCCACGACAGCCCAGCGCAGAATTCCCCCGACCGAAGCTGTATCTACTTAAACCAAATTATGGGAACGCTGACCATCAGCGTGACCACGTTTACACGGACAACAATTATCCGATATTAACACGATTAAGACAATACTCTGATTAAGAATGGGCCATGTAAACAGAGTTTTTTGATTAGCTTAATCCGTCTAAACTCATAATCGTAGTAAACACAAATCGAATTAAGACGGGTGGAGTACTCCTATTTTAGTCGCATTATCGAAGTGCAGTATAGACATGTAAACACCTTAAATTGCACTATTACCGGCGCGTAGGAGCTTTCGCGGCACTTTGCGACAGGTTACACACACGCACGGCAGTAGACAGCCGTTTCGTTTTACAGCAAACGACATGGCTCCAAGCAATAAAGCACATTTTTGGTCCGAACGCGAAACGAGAAAGATGCCAACAATTCTAAAAAATAAATGAAACACCAAAAACTGTACGTGGTAGCATGGCGAAGACGAACTGTTTGTTGATACATGAAATTATGGAGGGAACGTCGAACGGCGTCGCTTAGGGACGTAATGACGTATGCCATTAATCGAACTATGTAATGTAACATGTAAAACGGGAACATGAAAGGTATATTCTTAAAGCAACTCATGTAAACACCTTAATCGTAATATTAGCTTTCTCAGAATAAGTCAAATAATTCGATTACTGATGTCCATGTAAACGTGGTCACTCTTAGAAACAGAAATCCAGCTGTTGTGTGAGACACTGCTGGAAAGATTTTGTGTTTGTTCGTCTGTTGTATTACAGCTCTCTGATTTCATCTAGACAGATGCATCAATCTAAGAGGAAGAGAAACGACACAAAGAGACAAAGACACAAAGTGGAAGATTTCGTACAATACTGTGATATTTCATTACTGCCCTGAGTAAATATATGTATATATATATATATATATATATATATATATATATATATATTGTTTCAGAAATTGTTTCAACTCAGTGATGCTCAAACTGTGATTCATGTTTTGGTCAATTAAACAACCACATTGAGTTGCTCAGTGAAATCATATATAAGTGGCGATACACTGTTTCTAAAGTTGTATCTGCTGATTCATTCTGTTGAAATATTGCACAGTCCAGAAGAGAATTCAGACTGAGACATATGAATTATGGGGCAACTTATCTGTTATGGCACGAAAATGAAAGGTCGAGGTGATGTCACGTCTGTAATCCTTCACATGGGGAGGTAAAAGGATTATGGTTATCCAGATTTTTCCAAATGTATTTTCACTGTTTTTGTTGATACCCTTACAGTATTTCTCCATAGTGTTCTTTAGAGCTCCAAAACAAAACTGTTCATCTCACTAACAATCTCATGATTCAAGCTACTTTAATTCACTTTATTTCTTAACGTTTCCAATGCAATAAATATCCTGAGAATGCAGCAGTCCTGACCTCATGGTCACCCTTATCTCAGGGTCTTTTGCACTACGAAGGACATTTGTGGCTAAGGTCAGCCGTCACTAAGTGCTTTGCTGGGAATGCTGTGGACTGGATCACTTGTCGAGGTCGGTTAAGCCGGAATCGCCTCGGGAATAAGACACCGAGACTCTGAGGTCAGAGGTTCTAAACAGGTTCATTTGTCGAGCAAGGCACCGGGTTTGAGATAGATGGAGTTAGAGAGCGTGCAAAATAAATTGAATTCAACGAAGCAAAACTAGCGTGTGATTTAATGCTAGAGATCTTTGTGTTCCCACTCTAATGTGTCAGATTGTGTCCTGTGGATAAATGTCTTACCCAGACAAACCGTGTTCAGCAGCACTTGATTCCTCATTGATCTGTATTTTTTATTGATCCCGTGTAGCACCCTTCTCAGAAAATGTGTCTAGAGTTTTTTCAGAATGGCCTGTTTTAAGCCAGCTAAATAATTTGCAGATGGACAGAAGGTGTTGTTTATATTGACAGGCGTGAGTATTTTAGACCGGTCTGGCCTTCAGTTAGAGGAGTATTGATTGACTCGCTGCTTTCAAAGCCTTTAATGAATCAACTAATGAAACACTGACCTTTATGGGTAAAGGTTAAACAATGTTCAAAAACTTGGGTGATTTAATGGTCAGTCATTCAAAAAACGACTTTCACAAATATACATCAGGCGTTTTATTGCATTCCTTATTCTAGAGTTCTTGGGTTATTTCACATAACAATTTTAACCTTTATTTCAAGATTTTTTTGAAATCTTTGAAATCTGTTGTTCTCTGCTTCTGGGCGGAGAAGTCTAGTGAGAAAGAGCTCTTAACATGACAAACATTTGCCGTTAATGAAATCATATCTTTCAGAAATACAAAAAAATACATATATGTCATAAAGTGTCGCAATCATGAATTCACCCTACTTTTGTTAAAGTCACCATGAAATTAAAACGAAAACTCTCATTTTTATGTTTTTTAAAGAAATGTTTAAATGTTCGTTCATAAACATTATCCCCCTCTCGAAACAACCTCTTTTCACTTCCGGTCATGATGAATCAGAGACTCCTTTCTGCCCGAGATGGCAATTAGCAATTAGCACTCGACAACGAACCAGTCAGTTCTCAATGGCGGAAATCAAGTCCTGTCCTACATTTTTTCTCATTTCAAAAGCTGTTTTACTCGGATATACGCAGCAGTCGCTACTTCCATTTCATTCTGACTTTAAAGGAGCAATGTGGTGACTTTTAGCCGCATTTAGTGGTGAGGTTGCAAATTGAATGGCTGACTCCACGGCTCAGCCCTCACATTTGAACCACTACAGCGGCTCTTACAGGACAAAGATGTCGTCACGTTTTCGCTTCTTTGCCGAAGGAGATAACATATTTACAAAACGCACTCTGTAAACTCGGTCAGTTTGACCGTTTAGGGCTACTGTAGAAACAACATGGTGAATTCCATGTAAGGGGGCCCGCAGTGTATGTAGATAGCAGAGTTATTATAGTTTTGATTTTAGTTTTATACATATTTTTAATTAGCTTTTATTTTTAGATTTTTTGTCATGGTTCTGCCTCTCTTGTCAAGTCTTTCTTGGTCTTGTGGCAGAACCTCTTGTTATGTGTGGAGAGAAGCATATTATTGTCTGTCACGACATTATGCGTTCTCTCCGGTGTCTCGTCTCTAAGCCCCGCCCTCTCGTTCCCTCGTTGGCTTCCCCTTAGTGTTTGATCCCTGCCTTGCCCTGCGTGTCCCTTAAGAGTGAGTTTCGTTTGTTTATGATTTTAGTTCTCGTTTTGCCCCCTTGAGGGAAGTATTTGTTTTCCCTTTTTGAAAGGAGTCTTTTTTATAGTGTTTGTTCCCCCCATTGTGGGTTTTTGTTTTATTATTTAATAAATATTTTGTTAACCCCTTATTTGCTGCCTGCATCTGGGTTCTTCTCCCCCCTACACACGACATTTTTAGCTTTTATGTTAATTTTACTTTAGTTTTAGCAATTTTGGTATTAACTTTTGTCATTGTATAATTTATTTGTTTATTTTTGTTGCTATAAAAGATAAAATAATTTTTATTTTGTTTTATTTTAATTTTTGTTTGTTATTATAATTTTAGTGCTTTAAACTTATTTCAGTTTGTTTTTGAGGCAACATTTTTCCTTTAGTTAAGTTTTTTCCAGTAATTTTTAGGTCAATATTTTATTTAATTTCAATGAACCGAAACGTTTTCAAAGTTTTAATTTTAGTAAACTAAAATAACCTTGGTAGATCGAAATAGTTCATTCTAAGATAATAAAAACATAAAGCTTCAATATGTAAGGTCTTTATACACCTCTGAAGACATGTTTATTATATTGCATTTCTGTCAATAGATCCACCTAAATATTACACACAGCACCTTTAAAACATCACTGTTGGAAAGGAAACTTTTTTTCAAAGCCAGAATCATCACCCATCTTCTAAAACAAGCTGGTAACAGGTGTCGTAATAAATATCATTCAACCTCAGTTTATTTTATAGAGATCATTTAAGTGGTTTGATATCAAATTTATTAAATGACAATATATTAAATGCTACATTTTAACATATACATTTTTTTTAATGGATTTTGTGACATCCCTGCCAAGAATGTCATGCCTGAAGCCATTAAACAAATCTCTCAGTACACATGTCTTTGCCCTGACTTACACGAGACCCAGTGGCATTTATTCTGTTGGAACACACACAACAGTGTGTCCAGTGTGTGTAAGCAGCATTACATTAACATGCTTTAATCTGCTGGGGGTTTATTGAAGACAAATCCACCCAAAGCTTTAAAAGCCCCAGCATTTTTCTCTCTCTCTCTCTCTCTCCTTCGTATATTTTCTTTCAGAAGACACAAATTATTAAAATGGCTTTCTTTATTTTTTGAGGTTTTGCAGAGAGTGTTTAAATATTTAAATATTTTTGATATATTTTTGAAGGAATTATTGCTGGCGTGGAGACGGCAGCATGTGTGCAGTAACCCTCAGGCAGTGGGGCATTGACAGTGTTCAGTATGACAGAGGAAAAGAAAGTGGACTTGCACTATAGGGTTGTTTTAATGTACATGTTAGGCTATGATTTGATTAGTTACTATATCTTACCCTGCTTATGCAACCTCGGTTAAGTCAGCAGAAAAGTCTTGTGAGTCTTAAACCTGCCGTCAACTCTGCCTCTCTCTCTCTCATATGCGCGCGCGCACACACAGCGATTTCATGGCTCCTAAAGCTAGTTTAATCTCTGTGCTAATTAACGGGGACAACCTCAATAAAACATTAATTCACTGCAATTTCACCACAAGCATATAAAACGGACCGGATTTTAGGCGACAGTCAGATTTAAATCTCACCTCAGAATATTCGCTTTATCTCAGAATATTTTATTATTCCATTCATATTTTAGTTTACATAAGTACATGGGTGATGTACTGTAGGTAAATGTGGTTCATATTAGTTACCAAGCTTTAACTACACCCGTACACTGCAGTTTTACACACTATGCTCTGTTTATCTTTGTGAAAGAGACTGTGTCGGCCATATGACTGTGAACTTATTTTGTAAGGTTTAGAAATGGGGTTAAATTCAACTTTTTGGTCCTTTTCACTAAGTGCCTTCTGCTGATGTTGGTTCTTGATCTCAGAGATAGTTCCTGGGAAACTATTGAAACACAGATGAATTTTTTCAGTCAGAGCCATTAAAGATCTGAGCAGAGAGGAACTCTGTACTTTCAGAGAGATTTGAATTCGCTTATAAATGGATTATTTGGAACACTTCTTTGGTATTCAAAGAGAACATTTTACAAATTGTAGCTTATAAACCATTTATAATGTCAGTAGTAATGTCAGTAATGGCCATTTTCTGTACCATCCCTGTGGCCCTCATAAGTTTGTTATGATTTACTGCTGCGTATGTTTTGTGCGGACATAACCACATCCAATTCTAAATACGATGGTTTTACCTGATATACTTATTGGACATGGCAACCACAATGTTTAAAAAAATGCAAACATTGTTAATTTAGGCCTGGTTTCACAGACGAGGCTTAAGGCTAGTCCCAGACTAAAATAAATGTGTGACCTGTCTTAACTGAATATAACTTGCGCAGAATTGTCTTAAAATATATCTTTGCCATTGTTTTGTTTCGAGATGCACACCAGTAATGTTTTCTTCCAAGGCATTTTTATAAAAGCGACATAAATATCTAAATTCAACTAAGGCATAGTCCTGGCTTAAGCTAAGCTGTGTCTATGAAACCGGGCCTTAATCATTTAGCTCTTATCCAAGGCGACGGCATCAATGTGCATCAAAAAAGGCAAAGCTTGCTCAGATTTAACTTTGATGATTGACCAGAAAGTGATTGTTGTAAAATTTCTAATTGATCCCCCAAAAAATTCCATTCATCCAGTAGTAAAACTCTGTAACAGAAATAATAAAGAGGAAAACGGCAAGTGGATGCCTACTTAACCTTCAACTAACCTCATCAAACCAAAGTTACATATCTCAAAGAAACATTTAAATAACCAAAATTATTGATAAAAATCCAGTAAAAAATGATTTCTTAGCTTTCAGCTTTCAAAACAGCTTTCCCTGTTTGTTTCTCCTGTGCACTACTGGAAGTCATATGACAGATAGAGTACATCTTGGCATTTTTGTATGCAATATGCATCAGAATGTTGGTGAACAGTCAGTGTTTGTCTATAGAGACTGAATGCTGGAATGACCTAGTTCAGTCATGGAACTCTAGAGGCACAGACTGATTCCTAGTCCTGCGATCCGACAGCCAATCAGCTTGCACATCAGCGTAAATCAAACTGATTGGCTTTCAGTTCATTTGTAGCCAGTTACAATCGATGCTTCTTTAAATTTACATTTAAGTAGTCGAGTCTTAATGCTCCTCCAGCTGCACCTATCTAGATCTGTTTTCGAGATATTGCGCATCATTTGCAGCCGCATCACATGCATTCTTGACAGTAGCAAGTCTTCAAACTCTGCGATAGCAACAGCAGATATAGATTCACCAAGATATGGAATAACCATGCTAAAATTTATCCTAAGATTTGTAATGGTTGAAACGCACTCATCCGATGGATTAGCTCAATATAATAATCTGATTATTACTATGGCTGTGTTGTGTGTTGTTTTTGTGGTCTTTACAAAACTTTATCCATTAACATCTGCTGGATAAAAAACATCTGCACAACCTGTTCTCATATTAAAGTCAAATTAAACTTGATCTGCAGCAGTACTGGCCTGTCACAACTGTCACAAGTTTAAGTCGAAGGGAGGAATTCATTTGACTCAACCTGCTGTTGTGATATTTACACTTTGACACCGCGACAGTCATTTGGAGGATTTAAACCTCACAAATAACCACAGTAAGCCTTATTAAATCATGCCCTGCCAAAAAACACGCAACCAGATCTCCTAAATAGACTAAAGAAAAAGATTTGATGATATAAATGCTTTTTTTTTCATTTGCACGTGTGTCACTTCCCTGCTAAAAAGACCAGCAGACATGCTGACTTGATACCCTGACTTGGTGCAAGTTGGTTGACCTTGACGTTGACCTTGGGGTAAAGTTATCTTAGCCTGATAAAGTTACGCACTAGCATCTGAAACACAGCAAATGCTTGTATTCTTGTTTATTCACACATAATTAATATGTAACTTTTAGCAACGTTGAAATGCCTTAAGCTGCTGAAATGCTGGAGTAATTTGACAGCTTTTCCAAAAACAAGGAAAATAAAAAAGTTCTTGCATCTGACGTCTAACCCCTTGGGTCCTGTGGCCCCAATGCAATATTCTTTAAGATGTTTTGGGGTTGTTGATTTGTATATTTGTTGCTTTGATAATAAGAATCAGTATTCAGTGCTAGAACAACAGAAAGATTTTAACGGAGGAGCGTTTTTTTGTTGAATTTCATGCGATTTGTAAATCTGCTTCTGGCTGTTTGGTTCTGTCATAATGGACCTTGCTCAATCCCAGAACACACACACACACACACACACACACACACACACACACACACGCACACACACACACACACACACACACACAGCTTTCTTTTATTCACTATAGAAAGCAGGAATGTGTGTGTGCTGATAAAACCGTTGTCTGCGCTTTGTGACCTGAGAGTGATGTTGCTTTGTCTGTTCCTGTTGACCTGGCAGTAATTCTACAGTATAATAACCAGACACACTCCCTGTAGCTCTCGGTGGGACATAAAGGTTTTCTGGTTGACAGTTGCTTGTTTGAGAGCAAAACCTGAGGCTATGGACAATGTTTGGTACTTTAAACCGCTGCAAAAGTATTTGTGTTTTTATGCAAATGTCGAGTCCGATTTGGTTCTGAATTATGAGGACTGAAGAAGTAACACTGGAGAATGCAATGATTCATCTTAAATATTATTGTCATTTAAGTTTATTATTTGTTTCCAATTAGATTAAATGGTCTGTTTTTGCCAGTGTGATTAAAGTGAAAATCACATTTTATAATGTAAATTGAACTGTTATTTCTCATAAGGGATGTGTCAATCCATAATGTTAAGCTTTCCTGCTTTGATCATTTAGCAGTTCGTTTGCAAACACCTGGCCAATATTTCCATTCCAGTTTGCTAGGGTCTGAATGACTGGAAATGACACTTCATTGGTTCTCATCTGAAGAGACATCGAAAGTCCTCAGTTTCAAATGTCAGATGTAAAATCAACTCCCGACCTTTCATCAGCTTAATGATTCAACAGATACACACACGAGGCTGAAAAACCTGAATATGTGAGCTAGCTGTCCAATTATTTTAGATTATATTTGACAGAAACAACTGAATTCTACATATGTCACACAATGAACTTTCCCTTGAATGCGCTGGAATACAGGCCAAAGCAATAGAAACGTACGGTTTTACGGTCCTCCAAATCATTGTTTGTTTGAATGGTCTGACATGACATTTAGATGAACCGATCCGCGTGTTATGACGTCATGCACCACCGCATCCAAAACGCACCATCAGATGCCAAAGACAAACAAACAATGCTAATATACTTTCACTGCGTCCTGCCAAAAACACAGATGCAAACTTTTATCTCCATAAAGAAATCCCAGATGGCCAGACAGTGAGTCATTTTTTTAAGAATGTTTAAAATATTGGTGTCGGAGAGGCTGTGAGCATGGAGACTGTACACTGTAGTGCAAAGGTTATCTCAAATGTGTGATATGAATGATAATGCTCATAAACGACTGTTTGCATAATAACCTCGCTTAAAACAAGTGGTGGCTTGGACACGGAAATGGTTTTCCCTATCTCGCAATTTAACAAGCAGATAGCTTGACTTTGGAGTAGGACTTCCTGTTTTCTGACCATTGGCGGATGGGAGGAGTGTTTGTGAAAGCTATTTGAAAGCAATCATTATTTTGTCAGTTTTGTTTGGTGATGCTAATCACACTGTACTTTGACACTGCACTTTTACACTGTTTTTTTATTTTGAAGTATTATTATCTCAGATATGTACTAGAGCCCGGCCTATATATAAACATACACCATACGGTTTACTTAAAGGGACAGTTCACCCAAAAATGAGAATTCTGTCATCATTTACTCACCCTCAAGTTGTTCCAAATCATTCTGTATACATTTTTTTGTTCTGATGAACACAGAAAAAGATATTTGGAATCTTCGCCTCGTGGCCGCATTACCTCCTCGGGGTGTGCATTAACTTTCGAATAATTGAACGGCCCGTCGTCAATTATTCCTTACTAAACAACGACCAGGTGAGCTCAAATTTCTGTCAAACCTTGTCATAAACACTAGCTGCTGTTAAAAGAACGAGTCCTTGTTAAACGGATAAAGTGATAAATCTCTTGTTAAATGTTTCTCCCCCATAGATGTCCATTGTAATGAAACAGCTTAACGTACCGAAAAAACAACCACGTAAAACCAAATTTCTATTAAATCTTGATTGTAATAAACACTAGCTACTGTAAAAAAAACCAAGCACTTATTCCAGGGCAGTGTTGGGTTTAACTAGTTACTAAGTAATTAGTTACTGTAACTGAATTACTTTTCCCTTGAAAAAGTAAAGTAAGGGATTACTCTAATTTTTTCTGTAAGTAATTAGTAATAAGTAATTAAATACTTGTTGGAGAGAGTAATTTGTAAAGTAATCTAATTACACTATTGAATATGTAATTAGTAACTAGTAATTAATTACTTTTTTAGAGTAATTTGCCCAACACTGTTCCAGGGATAAGAATAGTCTTGCATTAAGCTTGTTCTTCATAGAAGTTCATTATAAAGAAACTACATAACGTGGCTCAAGGCAGCGACAAACTGAGAACAAAAAACTTTTCTGTTATGGTTATGTTTGATATCAGTGATAAACAAATGTATTAGTTTTTGTTTTCCGTGGTTGTTGTTTTGGTACGTTAAGCTCTTTCCTTATATTGGACTTCTATGGGGAAGAAGCGTTTAACACAATATTTTTCACTTTATCCGTTTAGTAAGGGCTCATTCTTTTAACAAACGCAAAGTGTTTATTACAAGTAAGGTTTGACAGAAATTTGGGCTTACCTGGTCGTTGTTCAGGTCATTAAGCATAGGTACTTAGAGTTTGTGATAATGAATTTCAATGGAGAAAATCACTTGGTGCCCTCCTCGCACATCATCGAAACCACATGATTGCAAACAACCTATAAGAAGATAACCTGAGGGCATTGTAATTATAAAGTTTTTTGTTTGTGGTAAAGTGAAGAAAGAAAGTCATGTACATCCGGCAAGGTACGAAGGTGCACTGAAAAAAGGGTTTCATTCAACCAATTAAAACATTTTAGGGTAAGTATTCACATCTATATTGTATAACTTAAGCCAATGAAAAATAATAAAGAAAAGGTATATATTTTTAATTGGCTTAAATTATAAAATTGAGATGTGAATCCTTACCCTAAAATATTTTAATTGGTTGAATGAAGCCCTTTTTTCAGTGTGCGTAAGAAAGTAAGTCACGGCACATCTGGGAAGGTACAAGGTTGAGAAAATTTGAGAGAGAGTTTCTGTTTTGGGAGAACTGTTCCTTTAAAAAGCTGACGGTGTGTAAGTACAGTCTTCCGAGAATCTGTCTCCGCGGCACACTCCTCTCCACTCGATGACCTTTATCTCTAGGTGTCAGAGCGAGCGAGTCATAGCGCATCACATCAGCAGAGCCCACAGAGAGTCCAACTGCACATCCGAACCCCATTAAACTCCGAGCTGCCCTTCAATCTGCTCTAAGTGAGCTGTCAATCAGTCAGTCCCTCCAAAGCACTCGCTTGACCTTTCTCACAGCGTCAGCCAGGAAACAGCGAACAATTAGATGACACGTGAAGTTTTTCAGTCAATAATATGGACTTCAAGGAGAGCGCAGATGAGATGTTTATTAGAAAGTTACACGCAGCATGTTATACTTCGAGAGTGTTTTTGTACCTTGTGAAACTCACTTTTGTTTATCATTTCTAAAAGAATTCTACACTGCAATTTTTTGGGGTTAAAAATAAACCCTGCACCTCCCACCCCTTTTATTGAAAAAACCTGTCTAGAACTAAACACCCAAAGTGAGGAGAACGTTCCAGCAAGATTCGGAATGAATGTTTTCGTCACAGTTTTTTGTCACAGTTTCGCTCGGCTGTAGAAATAACATCATTGTCCTCCCCAGATGCCTCTTCACAACAGTTAGTTGTGCTAGAACAGCTGGTGAAGAAGTTATATCACACACTTACAGTGCACTGTACTTATATATAGTGCGTCTATAACAGTTAACTCAGAGGCAAGTGTGTAACTTTATTTTTAGTCGTCGCGACAGTGGCTTCAGGGTCTAAACGTGTTGAATTGTTTCCCATCTGTCTCTCTGTACTTTTGATGGAACGTTCTCTCTGAGACGCACCGGTGAGACTCTCTCGCCATCCATCACCGTGGTTATCAGGGTGGCAGGCGCGATGGTACTTTGTCATGTTAATGTAACTGTCCCGTCTGCATTGATGAGGGCTGTACAGTGGAGACCTGCATGCAACCCACAATCCCCTTCAAATATATTCATAGCTTACCCAAGCTTTCACAAGAACACCTCCATGAACACCAATTCACACGGAGCGTGATATGGTACCAGCACACACTGTGTCTGTGTCATTGATATGAAAGCCTTTGATCTCTGGCTGGAGAAGAAAGTTGGACCTCTGAATTAGAACACCATTGCATGGAGCTGTTTTACTTATGGATCTGGGCTGGGCTGTTGTAAGGTGTTAAGTAACATGAGACGTTTGTGAAATGTTGATTATTATTTAAAATGTACTTTAAGCCAGCACAAGATACACCTTTTTTTTTGAGTGGCAGTCAATGTTTTATCTGCGATTAACTAGTGTAAAATGCTCAAAAAGGGCCCTTACACAAGGAACATATTCATATTCTTAAATAAATAATTTGATATATGGGTAGTTGACAAATATACTGTACTATGTATATTTGTCCATGTAAATGTGTCCTATGGTGTGACATAGCAAAAATGGTCAGACAGAACTGTTATACTATATTTTATAATATTCATATTTACGTTTATAATATAAAATAGCATAAGAGTGATTTATCTTCATTGTTAGTTTTTTTGGTGTCACACCATAGGACACATTTAAGGGTTTATTTCTCAACCACCCATATTTAAAAATATATAGAATATTACATTGTTAAAGGTACAGTTTGTTACAATTTTGCAGTAAAATATCCAAAAACCACTAGGCCATATATATTTTGTTCAGCTGAGTATTTACAATATCTCAAATGTTTCCAACTACTTGTAAATTTGTGAGAAAATCACCATTCTAAACACTGACGCAGGGCTGTGCAGTCGCCTGTCAATGGCGTCATATCCGCGATACCCTTCGTTCAAAGTAAAAAAAGGAAGGACCTGCGGGTCAGTGTATGTTGTGGTGGGGGCATGGAGTGGAAGGACCTGCGGATGAGGTCAGAGTTCAGTGGTGCATGGGGCAAGAGAGGGGAGGGAGGGAGTTTAGCTTCCTGACTGCCTGGTGGATGAAGCTCTCTTTTAGTGTGCTGGTCCTGGCCTGGAGACTCCGCAGTCTCCTCCCTGATGGCAGCAGCCTGAAGAAGCTATGTGTCGGGTGGGTGGGATCACCTGCGATGCAGAGGGCTTTGCGGGTGAGAGGGGCTCCATAAATGTCCTGGAGGAAGGGGAGAGAGACACCAATGATCTTCTCAGCTGCTCTCACTATGCGTTGGAGGGTCTTGCGGCAGGACGCGTTGCAGGCGCCAAACCACACAGTGATGCAGCTAGTCAGAATGCTCTCGATGGTGCCTCTGTAGAAGGTGCACATGATGGGGGCTGGGGCTCTTGCTCTTCTCAGTTTGAGGAGGAAGTGGAGACACTGCTGTGCTTTCTTGGCCAGTGCTGTGGTGTTGTTAGTTCAGGAGAGATCCTCAGTGATGTGCACCCCCAGGAGCTTGGTACTGCTCACTCTCTCCACAGTCGCACCATTGACGGTCAGAGGAGCATGCTGAGTGTGTTCGCTTCCGAAGTCAACAACCATCTCCTTCGTCTTCTCCACATTCAGAGAGAGATTGTGGTCACTGCACCAGCTGGCCAGGTGGCTCACCTCGCTCCTGTAGTTCGTCTCATCTCTGTTGCTAACGAGACCCACCACAGTCATGTCATCCACAAACTTGATGAAGAGGTTGGAGTCGTGTGACGGTGTGCAGTTGTGGGTCAGCAGGGTGTAGAGGAGGGGGCTAAGCACACATCCTTGGGGGCCGCCGTGTTCAGTGTGATGGTACTGGATGTGTTACTCACGCCCTGCGCTGCCTGAGGTCTCTCCGTCAGTAAATCTAACAGCCAGTTGCACAGTGAAGTGTTAAGTTCGCCTTTTGTTACCGCCTGTACTGACATAGAAACCGCTTGACAAGTGTCGTGGACAAATGCAGAAGTAGTGTCTAGCGTCTAGCAAGCCACTAGGTTGTTTCGCGCAGTCACTTATTTATGGACCAAAATTATACGCAACATTTATAAAACTTCATTACTTTACCTCATCCGCTAACATGATTTCTCGTTCCCGTCTGATTGATGGCCATCATCGGTGGAGTTGAAGACAACAGATCCCATCATTCCACGCTCCTTCACAGCGTCATCAAGCTACGCCATTGTTGTAGTTTTGATCGTGCCCTCTCTAGTGGCGGTTTTTACAAACTGTAGCTTTAAAATATTATTGAATAATATAAAAGGAATTTATGTACGCTTTTCATACACATATAATGACAAATACAATCACATGTTTCCAAGATTTATTGGAAGTGTATTATAATATATTGCATTATATTTTCCATTGTATTCAACTATGTCTTTGCTTCGTAAGGGTGTTCTCACAAATATTGTTTGTCTGGATCTTTGTTGTTATAGTTCAATTAAATTTAGAATGATTTGTAAAACGTTATCAATGGTTAATCAATGGTTTTGTTTGGAAGGAGAAAATATCATTGGACTCTGTCGAGACCAACTAGAACATTTGGCGAGTCCAATGACCGAGTCCGAGTGCAGATACCAACGAGTCCAAGACAAGTCCGAGACCACAGAAAAACGTCTCGAGTCCAGACTCAAGTACTACAGCACTGCTGCTTACTCATGACTGGGTGGAGAACATTCAGAGGTGGACGAAGTACACAACTTCCTTACTTGAGTGAAAGTACAGATACTACTGGTCAAATATTACTCCACTACAAGTAAAAGTTGTAAAGACAGATTCTTACTTGAGTAAAAGTACAGAAGTACGTGCTTTTAAAAGTACTCAAGTATTAAAAGTAAATTTCCTTTATGTCAGTTGTGCATTGTTTTATTGTCGTATACCTTATGCCTCTGAAGCAACCTACTGAATACACCGAGTAGCTCACAGTATCAGTTGTATTAAAGTAGTTCACTTCAAAATTTGCCCCCATTGACTTTCCATAGTCATTTTTATTCCTACTATGGAAAGTCAATGGGGGCAAATTTT
Source organism: Triplophysa rosa (assembly GCF_024868665.1). Lineage (NCBI taxonomy): Eukaryota > Metazoa > Chordata > Actinopteri > Cypriniformes > Nemacheilidae > Triplophysa > Triplophysa rosa. The sequence goes on along the minus strand of NC_079896.1, from coordinate 22,707,708 downwards.
GCAGTGAGCAACTCCTTTAAGAGCTTCACATGTTTAGCACACATATGTTTCGTTTAGATATAATCCTGTATGATCATTTAGCCTAATTATATCCTCATTAGCCCCCTGGGCCTATATGTATTTATGAGCAGTGTTCTTATATTTTGTATATTCCCTTTACCAGTTTTAGCAGCAATTTACCAGTAAGTAGTAAGGTTCTTGTAAATAGTTAAGTGTAGAAGCCATGTGTTTGTTGGATTTATTACCATTTGTATTACCATAATTTAACTACAAACATAAACTATAGCTAGTATAATGAAACTATGGTATGTTTGGTTGCTGTGGTTTTACTAAAGAATTCAAATGAGATTTTTTTAATTAAATTCCTCTTTGTAGTGTGTTTGGGGTTTTATTCCAATACGATTTACCATCCCACCAATAGAATCCATCACGTACAAGTAGACAACATGTATCCATAGTACAATTCCCATTATAACCATTAAATCCATTACATTTTATGTTGTATTTTGGGCAGGGTTCTATTGTTTTTATTTCAACAGGAATACTTCAACTATAGTTACTTCAGTAAAAACATCATTCATTTTCCAAATCGCTTTAAATGATATAGCAGCAGATCAGAAGTTAACACGCACGTGTAGCTCAAGGTGTATGTGATGCTTATTTACCGTTTAGCCGTTATGCCGATCATTTTCATGACAATGTTTCTACGATCTTTGACTGATCGTAACCCACAGATGATTACACCACACTTTAACATGTGCCTTTTTCCTCTTTTAATGTTCTATTTGCCTTTTCAGAGCGCTATCAACGATGTAGCAGCGCCTACGTTTACATTAGTTTAGCGGGGAAGATCCCAGAGTTGCCAGATTTGCGTTAAAAAAATCTGCCAAATGGCCATTCAAAGCTTGCCGGAAAACCGCGAGCTTAGAAAAACTGAAATACTTGGCAACAGTAAAAGGTCCTGGCAGATCGCAAGCCAGATAAATTGCGCACACAGGAAACCCCGCTGCATAGAAACCATTTTCTACTTTTGGACCTTTTTATAAATGTAGTGGAGTAAAAAGTATGATATTTGTCTTTCAAATGTAGTGAAGTTAAAGTACAGTCAAGTACTCAGAAAAAATAATACTCAAGTAAAGTACAGATACTCAAAAAGTGTACTTAAGTACAGTACTCAGGTAAATTTACTTCGTTACTGTCCACCACTGAGAACATTAGACACATATTTATGGAGGTTCAGTAAAGCTTTACAGGATTCAGAATAACTGAAACACATTTGTTGAACACTCAGCAGAGGGAATGAAAACAAATGTTTCTTGTTTGAATGTTCTGTGTTTTTTTAATGTGCTGACCCACATGGCTTTACCCACTGCTGCTGTTCATCTCTTTTCATGTCTGATTATTTGTCTGCAGTTATTTGCATAAATACATCTGATTGGATGAAGTTATGAATATGTGTGTCTAATTGGTTGCGAATCATGTTTGGCCAGAAAAGTATGCAGTAACCTTAATTTCAGCAGTCTGGCGACACATTTTCGTCCATGAAGCTGGTAACACCCAGGTCAAGGGTTTAATTCCCTGGGAATGTATGTACTAATAGATTGTATGCTTGAATGCACAATAAGTCACTTTAGATAAAAGCGTGTAGCAAATGCAAAAATGTAAATGTCATTTTGGCACTGATTATATTTTTAAGCATGAGTCAGCTGTCAGCGTGTGAAATTTAAAGTCCAACAGCAGTTGGATGTGGAATATTTGGCAGTAGCATCGGCCATGTGGTTTATTCTCTTCTGAGCTGAGTAATTAAATCCACTGTGGAGTTATTAGCAGTTAAATCAGTGAAGGAAGAACATACTGCTTGGCTTTCCCATCATGTCTGTCACAATTCAACAACACGGTCAAGCATGCGTTATTTATTAAGTGACAGAGCTGTTGTTTTTGTTGTGTATTTACCATGTTATCACGTATATGGTTATTGAATTTCAAGAAAATTTACAGGAATTTATTAAAAAAAATTAAATCGTGAAATTGTTCCCACCATTTTGAAATTTCCCAAAAACCTACTTTTTCGAACATATGTAGAGGGCTTGTCTGATTTGCTTTCCTATTTCCAGTGTTTACACTTATAGGGTTATCAAATTACCTAAATGCTAAGAATTTGTCAAATTTCACCATAATAGTTGTAATACCTCCTTTTCTGTCATCAAATTTCTCCTTCAATTTTGAATTTTCTGACAAACCTACTTTTAAAAACTTTTCGTCTGATTTGCTTTCTGATTTACAGTGTTAAAGCTTGAAGGCAGGGCTGGACTGGGAAGAAAAATCGGCCCTGGCATTTTTAGGCCCGTATCGGCCCTCCACCGAATCTGTCAACGGGGGGGGGGGAGGGGGGGTGCATGCATACGTGTCTTTTGCTTTCGCGTTGCGTGCATTCGCATTTATAATACGTCCGTCTAAGCGGCCAACGCATCCGTTATGGCCCCATCCGTTAGCGGCCCACCGGGAAAACGCCCGGTATGCCAGATGGCCAGTCCGCCCCTGCTTGAAGGGATAGTTCACCCCAAAATGAAACCCTTACCCTCTTGTAATTTCAAACCTGTATGACTCACCAACAGCAATATTTTAAAGAATGTTGGTTACAGAACAACGACGAACAAATTCTTATTCATAGTGTAGGCTTACATTGGTTAGCAGTATTTAGGATTTTAATTAAGTTAGAACCATTTTAGTCATTTTGTGTCCCCCTTTGGAATTCTCAGTCCTGGTTGAGAGCTGCTGCGAATGAATGTATTTCTCAATTCCATTAATAAAGTCTAAGCTAGTTTATGTTTTCTCATTAAGTTACATTACAAAGTTTTAATATTATGATGTAAAATGAGCTCATTCAGCCTTTTTTGCAGACAAGATTATGTAAAGCATTATTTTACTTCAGAGGAAACGAAGTGAACGGCTGCCGAGACTGCGATATTTTTGAGTTTCATCACATAGTGAATTGCATTCGGTCCTGAGAGTGGTGCAGGTTGTATTACACACAGGATGAGTCTGGTATAGACTCAATAATAGTCTTGTTCAGACTCCATTTTGGTTTCCACCCCACGGGAGGCTGGCAGAGCACAGCTGGAGCTCCAGAGATACACAGAATCCAGCACTATTATTGAAACACCCTGGAGGCTCAATGAAAATGCACTGCGCACACAATGAAGACCACGAAGACCTGCAATAAGACGTTCTCGACTGTTTCTCACTGTTTTCTGTATAGTTGTTCACTGAGACTAAACAAAATGTGCTTTACATGTATCCCTTCTTTGGGTCACACTTTTATACAAGACTGGCTTTTAACTAAAAAAAAAAACATTCCCAGAATTCCCACACCATGTTTCATTCTGCATTCCTATTAGTTCTGGGAAGATTGCACTGAATGGCTCTCTTTGGTAAAGTAGGGCATGTCGGAGCCTGGAGACATGCAGGATTAATGCACTAATTTCATTCATGCACTATTCAGAACGGCAAAGGTGCTTTCATGAGTAATCTGGTGAGCAGAGCACTGACCCAAAACTCACATTATACGTCTTCTCATCAGAAACCCCGTGCACGCATCACAGCGCAATCTCTCGCACCCGTCTCTGCTCTCTGTGGCTTTGGAAAAGTCGATATACCAACTTTAAGTAGGACTTGTGTAGAGCTTGGGTCGACCTTAAAATCTCATGGGACTGTTTATTTCTGTGTTAGTCTATAGGAAAAGGTTCTACGTATTGTTTTGTGTAATTGAAACTTCCTGATTGGCTTAACAGCATCACAGTTAGCCAATCTGCTAGCCACTTTCACCACATCTGTCATTCGCAATTTATTGGGCGCTTAGAGCATAGTGTTTGTTACATGAATAGTGAATGTTTACATCATGCTGTGCTCTACAGTTTGTTTTTTAGCTTTTCCTGTGTAGATCCATCGTTGAAAATTCACATTAAAACTGGGACACGCAGTTAGAGGGCTTGGATGTTGTTTCTGCTTAGTCATTTGTGCTGTTAAGCATGCAGGACTAACATGATGGTGGTCTACTAAAGATGGAGCTCCTTTCACGATTTTACTGCCCAACATTACTGATTTATCAGGCTATAAATATTGCTAAAGGGAAGCCAGCAACTAACAACCCGAGGCAATTTTTCTGATGAAGAACTGGCAGCAATGAAGAAAACTGTTGCCAAATACAACAGCGTCATCGTTTGATGAAATATTGACTAGCCATTTTGAGAAGCATTCATCTTTGTTTGATGGGTGCAGTACTTTAATAAACAGTTTGACTGGTCTAGACATGGTTGTCATTTTGGAAATATTTAAATATTAATATTTATGAACCACTTTTTATTCTTTATGAATCACCTTAACAGTCCAAATGATCTGTGTTTTTTGTAGTTGGACATAGAACGCCAATGTTGTCAAATGCTATTGGTTGTCATACGTCATGTGTCCGATCGTGTCATGCCAATATTGAATTTGTGGAGGTCTGAATAAAACCTAATCTTTGGAGGAGGTGAACATGTTTAGTAGTTAAAGGGACATTTCGGCCAAAAATGAAAATTCTGTCATTTACTATCCCTCAGATTGTTCCAAACCTGTATAAATTTCTTTATAGGAAGGAAGATATTTGAAAGAAACAGATCTCATCCCTCATTTACTGCCATAGTAAGGAAAATCAATACTATGGGAGTCAATGGGGGATGAGATCTGTTTGGTTACTGACATTCTTCCAAATATCATACATTGTATGGATGACTTATTAATTGAATTATGAATGATTCATTTCAGTTGAAATATTCTATATACTGACATTGGCGGTAAAAATAACCGTCCACTTTTATGTCAAACAATGGCTCTGAGGTTTTGCCCAAAAATTCTGTTTTTGTTTTCAAGAGAGTCACATAGGGCCAGCATGACATGAGGGTGAGTCAACTAGACACGATTGTCATTTTTGGGTGAATTATTCCTTCATAAGCAAGCAGGGCTATTTTTCATTGTGAGTCATTCTGTGGAGTGTTGAATGTGCAGATGAGCCAGGCTGGTCTAGACTAGGGGTGACCCCGAATAGTCGAAGATTCGATGCTTCGAAAGGACGAGCCTGGTTCGACTACCAATCTCACAGTCGAATCTTCCCAGAGGTGTTATGCAGTGGAGATCATGTCATTTTGGTTATATGGGCAGTGGCGTAGCAGACGGGCACGCACTGCGCCGCCAAAAATATTATTTATGATCATTTTAGGGTTGGGTTCCCGAACCCCCCGGCGCATATGAGCGCGAGGTCTGGCTATGACCCAGCGCAGGATCGCGTCTCTCTGCATCTTCTGTGCTGTGAGACCGGTAACGAGATGACTCACAAATGAATGTGTACACCGTTTCCAAACATTTGTCACGTACTGAATGTTTGGGCATGTAAGTATGAATTAACACTTTGTCTGTAAATGCACGTGCTTTGTTACTTTGCCCTGCATGATACAAAAGAAGAATAAAGTAATAACCAAAATCACCGCATAGAGCAAGCTCGGCACAGACTTTCGGAACTTGTCATTCCTCTGCATTTCAGACAGTTAGCCTAAACACATTTATTTTGCACATTGTGCCTTGGATCTGGCTTATTTAGTCTTTTTATTTGTATTTATTATAAAGGTATATTCTGTTAAGCAAATTCTGTAAATTAATGTTTGATTGTTTTTATGTTGCGCTGCACTTTGCGCTGTACCCTTGTTTACAACCTGGTGTCATACGCGCGCGCGAGGCAAAACGTGACAATTCATCTGCACTTCTCTTGTTTGGCTTGTAATCTTCTGGTGATTTGTTCCCATTCTTTGTCTTAAAAAGAAAAATGCCTTGTTCTTTAAAATAAAAGTTTGATGTGCTTTGTAGACATACTTTAAATGTGCAGTCACCTAGAAGAAATTTGTTTTTTCATAAGAATAGCAAAATCGATCATTTTAATGCAAATGATCAGAGAGCGGGTAGAAAATGGTTATGAAAAACGGTTTTGGTGCAAGAAACTCTTTCTGACATTCTAAGTAGACTTCAGAGAAAAAAATGCAACAGCAGTGTTGAACGCGGCTCATTTATTGGTCTGAAGAATTCGATAGACGTCAGAACTGCCCAAAGCTCCTTTTGACTGGTTGACACCAGCTCTTCTGCTGAAACTCGGAGAGCTTTTGATTGGATGCATTTATCTTCTTTCCTCCTCAATTCAGTTTTCATTTGCTCACGAGTGACTCTCCATCTTCCAGACGTGTGAATCCAGGTTGTGTGGCTCTTCTTTACTCTATGTGTGGCTCAGTAATTTTTTTTTCTTTCTTCATCCTAATGAGATTCATCCTAAAAGTGTAGCTCACTTTTCTTAAATTCTGAAAGAAAACTGGACTCAGAAAAAACAGCTTACTCAACTCAACTCAACTCAACTTTATTTATATAGCGCTTTTACAATTTTCATTGTTACAAAGCAGCTGTACATGAGACACATTGACTACAAGCAAAACAATCAAAGTTGTACCTGCAAAAACAAGAAAAGGTTGAAAACACAGAAGACAGACACACCCACACACAAAACACTCCACACACACAACACGCACCAACACACACACCCACACACAAAACACTCCACACACACAACACGCACAAACACACACAGACACAGAGACACACACACACACGGATGCGCACGCACACACACACACACACAACACACACACACACGTACGTACACAGACAAGTACGCACACACACACACGCTCAGTGAGAGCACACATTTAGGATAAAGGAGAGAGAAGCACAGGTCAAATATAACAGATAATAAATTCCTATATGCAATATTAATTAAGTAAAACTTTAAGATTCTAAAGCAGCCCCCCCGGTCAGGCAGATAGTGCAAAAACAGTATGCAAACGGTGGCGAGGAACCCAAAACTCTAATCGAGAAAAAAAACCTCAGGAGAACCCAGGCCCAACTAGGGGATTCCAGTTCCCCTCTGGCAAAAGCTGCTGCCTCTGCACAAGCTCCAGAGAACTTGCACAACAAGGCTGAATAAAATAAATAAACTTAATAATAAAATAAATTATAGTTTAAGATTATCATTAATAATCTAATAGCTTACATAGCAAGTAACTTTTTATTAACCCGATAAACACATTTCCCTTATGTTTTGGTGCAACTTTCTATTTTTTTTCACCTCTCTTACGAATATTGAACTCACCAGGGCCTTTGTTGACCTCATAGCAGGAAAAATATGAAATATGGTTGATTTTGATATGTTTAATAGTTTATTAAATAACAAGCAGTGTCGATAAATACAGACGTGAAACCATATAAAACGAATATAGCATGTTTGTAGTCTTATATAAAGTACAGTGAGATAAAGTAAGTGACCATTTCATAGTGTTATTAAAAAATGTGAACTAGAGATGCAGCTATATTATGGTTAATAATCGTATCAGTCGATAAAAGCAATTTTTCACACTATCGGCTAACGATGATCAGGGTCAATATATCTTGTCAATCGAAAGAGGACAGGAAAATGCAATGAATTTGTGCTCTGTATATAGAGAATGTTAACAGTCTAATAAATACATTTCAATATATCTAATAAATAGTAATAGTCATTGTATGAATTAATAACATTCAGAAAGTTAAGAATAAGAAGAAATATTAATTTAATCTTCAGAATTGGAATTGGTATCGGTAGATATCACTCTGAATAATCAGCAATCGGTATCGGTGGAGAAATTTAGTATCGTGCATTTTAAAAGTGAACCTTTGTGTTAAGAGTATTAAAAACCATGTTTTTAATATAGCCTTAGATAAATGTTTAATCTACAGATTAGAACCAGAGAAAATATAGGCCTCATATTCTATTGTTATCGTATATTACTGTTTCAGATTGCCATGCAGACCTCCATAAAGAAGCTATTGCATGTTCAGATTTATTGCATCTATAAGCAAAAAATGACTGGCCAATATGCACCCAGAGTAGACAATTTGCGATTGCTATTTAATGAGTATTTATTACTCATAAATTCATGGCAGATGTAGCGATGACAATATCTGAGCTGCTGTAGTTTGTGCTGATTCAGCCAATGGTGTCACGCCATTGCAATAATTGTCGTGTATTTGTCTCACATCACCTCGTGGCATCTACCTTCCCATGAACATTGTTGCCATATTGGTGTTGTTAATTGTAATTTAAGAATGATAATTGTGTTTACGCTTACAGCAGAACCTAACACACAGTCGTGCATATGCTGCGAGAAGGTGATTCTCCTGTGGCAATGAGAGAAGCAAAGGCTTATAGGAACTACGGTCTCTTGGGAGAAGAGATGAGATTTAGATGGAATACCAGGAGGGAAGGTTGATAGATTTTTTATGTACAGCTCTGGATGTTCACATATACAGTAGAGGCCTTTAAATCATGTGTATGCGGGGTTGCCCACAGCACTAAACACACACACGCAGTAGTTTAGAATAATCCACACAGTGCCTTAAACAGCACGCTGTGACAGTCAGATCTTTGAGGAGGATACTGTTTCTGCAGTCTGAGCTGGATGTTACAGTACAGCGTATACTGTATGACAGATGCTGTAGGACATTGTCACTTTGTTGGGTTATTAGTCTGACTGTTCTCACTTGTGTGAGGGGTCACCAGGAGGTTGTTTTCAAGTGCTGTTTTTCGGAACTGCTTGAGAAACAGAACAAGAATGACTTTCAGAATATTCCATACTGGATATTTTAACACTTTTAAACTAGAAATTTGACCAAAAAATAGTGCTGTTAAATTGATTAATCACGATTAATTGATTACTAAATAAATGTTTGTGTTTATATGTGTGTGGCGTGTCTTTTTATATGTATATATACATGCACACACAAACATGTGTAAACTACAAATATTTTCATAAATATATACACATTTGTATTTAATATATAATTTACATTATGTATGAATATAAATATAAATTACTCAAATTTCTTAAATATATACATATATGTTTGTGTATTATACATGTAAATATACACGCCGCACACATTTGTGTGTTTTTTTGTTGTTGAAAAAAATAGATTTATAAATAGTATTTTGAAATGACTCGATTTGAACAATTTTTTTCAAATGACCTTGTGTTAATGCCTGTTATTAGAAGCAGAACAGTTTCAGTTTAATGATACTCTCAGGAGATTGTTTTGTCTTTCTGAACTCAAATCAAAAACAAGATTATTTATATTTTCATTAGATTATAGTAGATGCTTTTGGAGATGAGGGTCATATTGACGGTTATGTTGTATCTGTGCTCCTGGTGATCTGATCTAATCCCTTTAGATGAAGCTTCAGACATGACAATCATTGTGTCTCTTTTTTTCATCTTGTTTATCCTTTTTATCATCTATGTTTTTTCATGCTGTTAGCATGTCCCAGCTGTCCTCAGTTCACTCAATCTTCTCTGACAGACCGATGTGGATCCCAAATGAGATTAGCGGAGAGACTCTTCAGAATAAATAGATATCTAATTCTTTCTCTTCAAAATCCATTAAACCTTCCATATAGCTGAAACTAATGATGGGTTCTTCAGACCTGTGTACAGTCAGGTTCGTGTCAAACCTCTGCCCATGAAATCTAGACCACATTGCATCTTCTGACCCAAAACCGCCCACAGAGAAATTAAAGTTTTTTAGGTCACATATAGGAGCAGATGAATCATCCTTCAATAACCACAATAATGCCTCTTCTGGCAACGATTTCTATTCATAATTGCTTACTGTAGTATTTTGCCGTCAGTTGTAAACACAGATTTGTTTCCAGATGGACCCATAAAAGCCTGCACCTCAAACCCCAGAAATAGTGTCGAAGCCAACCAATCAGATCATCGCTGGTCAGTTCAGCAGGTGCGGTCCGCATCAGATGGTCAGTAGGTCTGTGGTTGTCAGACCAAAAACTGCCCACTGCTAAGTTGTTTCTGGACCAAGATGGTGTTACAGGAGAAACTGAATAATGGTGCACAACCGATTGTATTCTTTTGTTCATATGCATCTTTAATAAAATAGTTGAATAGAGTAAAGTTGGACATCACTTTGGGCCACAACTGTAGCTTTTTTTTTTAACTGAGGCACACGTCAAAATTATTTTCTGTAGTAATTTACATGTAGTCATTTAGCAGATGCTTTTATCCAAAGCGACTTACAAATGAGGTAAACAATAGAAGCAATTGGAACAACATAAGGACAACAAAAAGCATAAGCGCAGTAAAAGTCTCATATTGCCTACCACAGTATACAAAGCTAAGGTTTTTTTTTTAAGGATAGAAAGAGTAGAAAAGAAATAGAAATCAGAACGAATCGGTCAGGTGCTGACGGAAGAGATGTGTTTTCAGCCGATTCTTAAAGATGGCTAAATCTGCTGATCTTGTAGCAGCGGGCAGATCATTCCACAAATGAAGATGAGATCCAGAGAAGGTACGTGAGAGTGATTTTTTTCCTTTTTGGGATGGCATGTAACAAGACGTCGTTCGTTTGCAGAGCATAGAGATCTGGTGGGTACATAAGTCTGTATTAGCGACTACATCGAGAGAGGAGTGACGTGTGCTCTCTTCGGTTCATTGAAGACCACTCTTGCCACTGCATTCTGGAATTTAAATGACACTAACATTATTTCACTGTCTTGCATTTGACCATATCGGTAACAAGTCTTCATTCCAGAACTGTTTACAAAGCCAGGCTATATTTGCAGACACCAGAAGGGTGCAAGTAGATGTTCTCTGGTCCCATCAACTTCTGTAGAAAGAATTCAGATGGGACAGAAAACTTGTGGAAGAAGGTCAGTGTTAATGCTGTGATGCAGATCAGAAGGTATGAGGTCACGAAGGTTCTTTCATGTCAGTGTGAGTCTTTGATGAATTCAGGAGTGCAGTGGGTTGTTGTGGAGGCCGTCTGTGGGTCACAGCAGGGGTTATTGCAAACTCTGGAAAAGAAATCCGCTTTCTGAATGATGAAAGTAAAAGATGATCAAAAATGATCCAGATTAGCTTCACGGAACGAGAAAGTATAATGCATTAATTCTCCACATGCAAAATATGTTCATACGAAAATTGAAGTCCTATGAATTTAAGTATTCTAGAATAAAGTGTAGATGAGTTGACAGTCGACATCTGACACTTTATTAAGCATCTAGAATCACTAACCTGAAGCGGTAGATTGTTTGTAGTTTTCTTTATGTGGAGTAAAGCTCTAATCCTGCTAATCGGGTCTTTTTCCTGTTAATAAATGTGAAGAGATTCTTTGGACTGAAGAGCTTTGAGCTGAAACTGTAAGTGGCTGAGCTCTCAGGCTTAACCCTTGTTTCTTTTACCTTTCACAGACAAATAGGACATTACAGTCTTAGTTAAACTTTCAGACCTTTAACAGAACTGACAAATGCACTGAAATATTCAGCGGTAATATACAACATGCAAATAATGCGTGATGCTTTCAAATATTCATTCTGTGGCTATTTATAGAGAACTCGGAGGAGAATTTCAATGCCGTTTTCTCAATGTAAAATGTATGTAGTGATGTATTCGAGCTGCCGTCAGATGTCATGGGCCTGAAACATCAGAGCGGAGAGACAGATGAAACTCCATGGGGCTTCAGATTCAGGCGTGTCTCTCTGTAACATGAAGATGAGCTCATCCATTATACACAGAAACACAGTGAGAGAGTTCAAGGGGTTTGCAAGTGGCACGTAAAATGAGCTAAACAACAGCAGGGAGTTTGTAGTCATATTAATTTGGTTTATTTAAAAACGAGTCCACATTTATGGTCGTTTTGTAAGGGTAATAAAAGCTTATTCACAAAAAGAAATATGTAAATCTATAAGCAATTTAAAACATTAAACATCTCCATTTCTGTGCGTGCGTGTGTGTGCGTGTGTGTGCGTGCGTGCGTGTGTGTGTGCGCGTGTGTGTGTGGTGTCTTGGCTGGGATTCTCCTATCTTCACATTGACCCTGTAATCATTTTTGCATCCGTGGCATAATTAAGTCTGAGAGATGATTGATTGGATTAATTAGGAATGTGGTCGGACACACACACACACACACACACACACACACACACACACACACACACACAGAGAGAGCATTATTTAGACAGGCAATCAAATGATGATAAGCTGATTTGATCCGTCTCTGTTATATTTACTGTGTTAGTTTTGGTTGTCAGTCATTTGCTCAGTGACCAAAGCCAAATATATTGTTACCTTACTAAATTAAATTACACTAAATAAAGGTTAAGAGGTGCTTTGGAAAGCTGTACACTCTTAAAAAAAAGGTGCTTCAAATGGTTCTTCGATGCCATAGAATAACTTTTTGGTTCCATAAAGAAGAATCTTTCTGTTTCACACAAGGTTCTTTGTAACGAAAAAGGTTCTTTGGATTATAAAAAAGTAAGAAAGAGATGGTTCTTTAAAGAACCTTTGGCTGAATGGTTCTTTGTGGAACCAAAAATGGTCCTTTATATGGCATCGCTGCTAAGAACCTTTTAAGCACCTTTATTTTTAAGAGTGTATGTTGTAAAAATCTTTAACATTACCAAAAACCTTCACTCTAAATAAAATGTAAATTAATCTATGCTGGTTTGCAGTGGGTCAAAAATGGATGAACCCAGCTGTTGGGTAAAATTAACCTTGCAATGGGGTTACATTTGGCACAACAATTTTGGGGCAAGAAAGTCTTTTTGGCACCTTTATCTTTAAGAGTGTAAGTTATTTAAGGTTCACATCAAGCAGAAGTTTCTTCTTAAACAAAATAGTTCACCCCAAAAATATATAATAAAATACATATAATGTTATTCCTATTTATCATGTATCTCACTTTTTTAACAAATTAAAAAAAGAAATGTATCTAATAATTGTTGTTTATTATATGATTCAGAAGAGTACCTGTATATCTTCACTCAGGTTACACTCTTAAAAAAAGAGTTCCTCTCAGTGATCCCATTAAAGAACCATTTTTACTTAAAGGTTCTGGTACTATTTTTACATTTACATTTGCGCATTTATCCAAAGCGACTCACATTGCATTGTATAATACATTTGTTTCTGACTATGTGCAATCCCCTGGGATCAAACCCATGACCTTGGCATTGCTAGTGCCGTGCTCTAACCACTTAGCCACAGGTAACCTTTATGGTAAAGGTTCATTTTTAAAAGTGTATGGTCTTCTTATGTGATTTGTGGTTTTCTGTGGCTCACTAGTGTGTGGTTTTCATATACTGTATATATTTTGTACTATAATCCCATAAATAATCCCATAAATATAGATGGTGGTGGTTTTTCTCATAAAAGAGCATGTTTTATGGGGAGAGAGTAATCTTAATTTAACAAACACACATCTCAGATACACAGCTTGGTCAGGTCACGAAATCTTAGCCAATTAAATTTTAAAGGCACTGTGATGTCATGTTAAATATGTATGAGGGTGAGCTGATAGATAAAAATGTTAAGACTGATGAAATCAGCTCACACTCCAGTTTTGCCTCAGAAGGTCTGTGTTTCAACCCCTGGACATGTTCCAAAACGGCGAGTTTATGCCAAGGCTGTGTTCTTTTAGAAATAATCTTTCATATCAGCTCATGAACATGATATTATGCTGTTGACACATGTCTGTCTTTTGTTTTAACAGGAGATTTCTACTGCTGGATTTGGTGCACAGAATTAGGATGACCTACAAATGTAAGTATAGCAACTCACAACCCCTTCCAAAAAAGAACTATAGTAATACAATGTTTTTTTTATTATTTAAGCAATAAGGTACGAGAGGCTGTGCTTTATCGAGGAGCAAAAAAAAGCTATGGGCCAATCAGAATCAAGGACTGGACCTAACCATTTTATACTTTTTTTTAAATCTGCATCCCTGGTGTATGAATATGATACGCACATTCAGTACCATGGCATATAGATTGCATTACTGTACCATCTGGTAACTTCACTGTACCATGGTACCACCAATTTTTGTAAGAGATTAGCACACACAACACACATAAAACCAAAATGAAGTGAAAATTGTCAAAGAAAGGTCTTGCCCAAAATAACATTATTTACATAATAACATTATTACATTATTTTTATGCATGATATCACTGCTCGAGGGCGGAGCCTGGTTTGTAGTTTGAGCTTATAGCATGTTTTGTCGTTAAATTTCATGACCTCTTGTGTCCTTAACTAAACTCACACGCTCCAAAGCTCCCAATCTGCATTAAAATTGTACACTTGTCTTTGACTTTAAAATTTAGATTTCATATTAATTTCCTTTGCGATCGCATTATGCAAAGAGGGTGTCTCTGAAAGAGCTCATTATTTCCTCAATGAAGTAATTGTTTTGACCTTGTGTTATACTCCATCATTAGGCAATTGGTTCCTTTTTGAGTAAAATAAATGAGCTTTTTGCTCGGTGGTTGTACGCCAAGCACTTTTTACACTTTCTGCCAAATGTACAAACATGTACATTTACAGAATATGCAAACACACACAGATCTTAGATGCTGTATTAGTTGTGCATAAAAACACAAACTGCTCTTTGGTGAAGATGTAGTGGATTTGCCGCCTGCTCCCAGCAAACACACTGTTTAAAGGATTTCCTGCTGAGAACAGTTTGTTCCCAAATTAGAATAGAAAGAGACTTGTAATGAGGCCTGTCATGTTATCAATGTCATGTTAGATAAGATAAGAACATCGAGTTCTCACGAAACTGCATCCAGGAATTTGCAGTCCAAGAAAACACTTGAATTAAAGAAGATTCTGTTTGTAGTGGTACCTGACAGCGACCTGAGAATCCTCACGTGACTGCTTATTCTTTTTTTTGTTAATGTTTGTATATATGTGTATTTGAGACAGACAGCGAGAGAGAGAGAATATATTTAGAGCTGTGGAAATAGGGCAAACGACAGTACTGTAGAATGTAATTAGGACAAGGCTATTTTCAGACTTTATCACACACACGTGCACAAACTGTCTGTCTGTCTGCGTCATGATATCCGTCTGTACTTCCGTCTGTTTTTGTCTGATGGTAGGGTCTTTGTTTTTCTGTCTCATGAGAAGAGAGATGGAGTTTGGAGGAAAGAGAGTGAAAGAATGAGAGAAAGTGAGAAAGAGGTGAGAGAGAGAGAGATGAGTGTGGGGGAATGAGTGGAACAGATGGGTTTCCTCTGTGTGACTGAAATCTTGCTCTGGCAAATTGATGCGTTCACTTGATGAGTCGAGTGTGTGTGCGTGTGTGCGTGTGTGTGTGTGTGTGTGTTGTCCTGGTAAACCCTGCAGTGTGGGCACTAAATGTAGTATCAAAGATAGTAATACCAGTAATGTTTGACATGTTTTTTTTCCCCAGGAGGAAAACAGCTTATAAATCAAACAAAATGGTATTTATCTAAAAAAAATGCAGAAAGGTTTGTGTGAGGGAGCGCAAGTCTCTAAAATCCACCGGTCTCTAAAATCCAGTATTTTTTATACTGTACAAAATATACAGTTTGTGCAGTATAAAAAATTAATGCATCTATGGAAAGCCCCCATAAAACATGGATTGTGTGTGTGTTTGTACAGTAGGGGCAAACGCACACACACACACAAACAGTTCAGGGTCATTTTTGCATCCTGTGATCAGAATGTGTAAGAATGGGCTTTTTGGCCATGAAGAGAGCAGATGGAAGGTTTGGTTTGATTTTTGAGTGCCAGACGCTAGACACTTGAAGGTCTGTAATTCATAACTAATAAATCACTGTCGATGTGTCTTTCAAACCTGTAGGTAAGGTATATCTTGAGGACTGAGACGCTTTTATTGAACGTGATGAATGTTTTGCCATTTCTGTGCTGTTGCTCGCATTTTTAGATAATGTACACCTTGGGCTAGCCGAGATAAGCATATTAACTGTTATATTCTTATGACATCTGTATATTTAATATAAGTGTTATTAACTTAGGTTTGAAATTTGGAAAAGTGAGTAATCTGAAAAAGCATGGAGTCATAATATTACTGTTCAGAGGATTGATTATGAAGGCTAATTTAAATGACTTTATTTCTTAAGTGTTGGCATAATAATCTTGAAATGTCATCATTTCTATTGGAGGGGAAGAGAAAAAAGGTGTGGAAGGTTAAGTTGGGTTTATTTTGGTCCTGCACTATGTTTTGGCACCCCCTGCTGTCAGAATGCACGAGCAACCTTTGTTTCCATGGTGAGAAGTGTTTTTATGCTCAATAAATAATGATAATCATTTTAGGATACAGTTTTAGATAATTTCACACTGGAAATGCTGAACATTTAATGTGTTTACTGCATGTATAAAATAAAAGATCTGTTTTTGCAAATAAACTCTTCAAAAACATGTTCTAAAATGAGATAACTCCGTTTTTACAATTTTTTAAAAATCATGTTTTTTATTGTGCATTCCAATTAATATCAATCAAAGTGCAGTTGGTTTGTTTTGATTTAAGCCACAATAACTAAAACACTAACACAATAAAAGCATAACATAATAAAAAATATGATTTGATTTTTATGAGTTATCTCATTTTTGGAACCAAACTCTTCATGTGTTAATTCACCTATTAAACAAAACTAAGAAAACACGTTGAGACATACAGTATATCACAGAAGTGAGTACACCCCTCACATTTTTATAAATACTTTATTATATCTTTTCATGTGACAACACTGAAGAAATGACACTTTGCTACAATGTAAAGTATTGAGTGTACAGTTTGTATAACAGTGTAAATTTGCTGTCCCCTCAAAATAACCATTAATGTCTAAACCGCTGGCAACAAAAGTGAGTACACCCCTAAGTGAAAATGTCCAAATTGGGCCCAAAGTGTCAATATTTTGTGTGGCCACCATTATTTTCCAGCACTGCCTTAACCCTCTTGGGCATGGAGTTCACCAGAGCTTCACAGGTTGCCACTGGTGTCCTCTTCCATGATGACATCACGAAGCTGGTGGATGTTAGAGACCTTGCGCTCCTCCACCTTCCGTTTGAGGATGCCCCACAGATACTCAATAAGGTTTAGGTCTTCATCTTTACCCTCAGCTTCTTCAGCAAGGCAGTGGTCATCTTGGAGGTGTGTTTGGGGTCGCTATCATGTTGGAATACTGCCCTGCGGCCCAGTCTCCAAAGGAGGGGATCATGGTCTGCTTCAGTATGTCACAGTACATGTTGGCATTCATGGTTCCCTCAATGAACTGTAGCTCCCCAGTGCCGGCAGCACTCATGCAGCCCCAGACCATGACACTCCCACCACCATGTACTCCTCACCTGGTTGCCGCCACACACGCTTGACACCATCTGAACCAAATAAGTTTATCTTGGTCTCATCAGACCACAGGACATGGTTCCAGTAATCCATGTCCTTAGTCTGCTTGTCTTTAGCAAACTGTTTGCGGGCTTTCTTGTGCATCATCTTTAGAAGAGGCTTCCTTCTGGGACGACAGCCATGCAGACCAATTTGATGCAGTGTGCGGTGTATGGTCTGAGCACTGACAGGCTGACCCCCACCCCTTCAACCTCTGCAGCAATGCTGGCAGCAATCGTCTATTTCCCAAAGACAACCTCTGGATATGACGCTGAGCACGTGCACTCAACTTCTTTGGTCAACCATGGCGAGGCCTGTTCTGAGTGGAACCCGTCTTGTTAAACCGCTGTATGGTCTTGGCCACCGTGTTGCAACTTAGTTTCAGGGTCTTGGCAATCTTCTTATAGCCTAGGCCAGGGGTCGGAAACCTTTTTTAACCAAAGAGCCATTTTTCCAGTTTTGGTTCATTCAAATTTGCAAAAGAGCCGTTGCAAAAACTACTATTATATATATATATATACAGTATACACACTGTATAAATGATAACATTTTCAATGACTGCAATACTAATAACTATGTATCATACTACTAATAACTTCACATGAAAAGATATAATAAAGTATTTATAAAAATGTGGGGGGTGTAATCACTTCTGTGAGATACTGTATAGCAATAACAATAGTAATGTGCAGTGTGTAGATGCAGTGTTTAGTTGAGTATAAAAATGAAAAATGAGGATCGGTGAGAAAACATAAAACTTGCTTATAGGGATAGTTCAGCCAAAAATGATAATTCTGTCATCATTTACTAACTCTCTTGTCATTTCAAACCTGTCTGACTTAGCAGACAGAAACAAGAAACAGAATATTTCTTGTGATTTCTGGAAGAAGTGGCAGACAAAAGACGTGATTCAGGTGAACAGAAAAATCGCTAGAACAAAACAACCACATGAGCCCAGAAATGAAGCAGGTGACGGAACAGCAGAGATAAACATAAAAGGATAAATCTTAGCAAACAGAAACAAGAAACAGAATATGTTAAAGTTGGTAACAGAACAACAAAGGTACCCATTCACTTAAATAAAAAAAAAAAAAAAATAAAAGTGAATGGGTACCAAAGTTGTTCAGTTACCAACATTAACATATTCAGTTTCTTGTTTCTGTATGCTAAGATTAAACCTTTTATGTTTATCTCTGCTGTTCCGTCACCTGCTTCATTTCTGGGCTCATGTGGTTGTTTTGTTCTAGCGATTTTTCTGTTCACCTGAATCACGTCTTTTGTCTGCCACTTCTTCCAGAAATCACATTGCTTTATTTTTGTGAGTCTTGCTGACAGGCGTCTCTGCTTCAGGTGTAACTCCGCGTGTGATGATTCATCTGTATGTGCTCGGAACGTCTCTCAATGCTTTTCAACATCTATACTGGTGGAAGGTTTTAAATCCCTGTGAATTAGCCTGTCAGCTAAAGTCAGGCTGTCTCTCTCTATCATTGTCTGTTTGTCTCTCTCTCTCTCTGTCTCTCTCTCTTTCTTACTGGCAAGCAGGTGACGGCATGGCACAGTCTGTCTGGGCATTCAAGCACATCAATCCGCTTTACCTCCATGAAGCCCGTCTGTGCGCACAATCTTGGCATGAGTTGAGAGAGAAACTGGTTTTGGAAAAATTGTGTCATAGCACATACATCTTGACTCTAGGATTGTTTATGTAAATGATGACACACTGGTCCTACAGGGTAGACCATTCAGCTTGACGTGTGTGCGTGCATGCGTGCATTCTGCAGAAAATGTGCCCAAAAGGAAATTTTCTGGTTAAGTGCAATACATGTTTTTCTTGTCAAGTAGATTATTGGTTGTCTAAAGTCAAGCAACAACATTGTGCTATTTCCCATTAATCATTCACATCTGTGTGTGTGCATGCGCGTGTGTGTGTGTGTGTGTGTGTGTGCGTGTGTGTGTTCATGTTTGTATATCCCGGTGGGGACCTAAACCTGAATACACACCAACACATGGGGACTCGTGTCACCGTGGGGACCAAAATTGAGGTCCCCAGGGGCAAAAAAGCTAATAAATTGTACAGAACAATATTTTTTACAAATCTAAAAATGCAAAAAGTGTTCTATGATCTTTAGGTTTAGGGGTTGGGGTAGGGATAGGGGATAGAATATACAGTTTGTACAGTATAAAAACATTACGCCTATGGACTGTCCCCACGGGGATAGTCAACCAAAGCCTGTGTGTGTGTGTGTGTGTGTGTGTGTGTGTGTGTGTGTGTGTGTGTGCGTGTGCGTGTGGGAAGGGTACCCCCTACGGTATGAAGACAAAATGTCCCCACAAAGATGGCAATATCCAAAATCCTTGTCGTTGTGGGGACATTCTTTGGTCCCCATGAGGAAGCAAGCTTATAAATCATACAGAATTAACTTTTTTGAAAATCTAAAAGAGCAGACAGTTTGTGTGTGATTGTTAGGGTTAGGGGGTGGGTTAGGGGTAGGGAATATGATATACAGTTTGTGCAGTATAAAAACCATTGCGTCTATGGAATGTCCCCATAAAACATGGAAACCCAACATGCTTCTACATTCACTATTCTCTTTTTCTGGTATTCTCCAGGGTGTTTCTCTGGTGGCACCATGTTCCTGAAGTAGGGTGGGGGGGCGTTGCCCCGTTCTGCCATGAAAGGCTACACCCCCCAACACACCCGTCATCTGTCCGACTGCGAGCCGCCCCGTTCTCCCGGTCACCTGGGCTCCCTCTACCCTCCCTCTGCATCCTCCACCCTGTCGCACACTCCGTTTCTCCTGCCAGCAGCCATGGACCACTATGGAGTCCTGGACCCCCATCACTTCTCACCGTCCCCCACCCCGGGAGGCCTTCCGCCCGACTGCCTGATGCCCCTTAACAACCAGCTGTCCTCCAGCAGTACCTTCCCCCGGATCAACTACAACTCGCACTATGATCAGGGAGAGTTTGGGCACTCTGCGGGGGACAGTATCGGGGGAATTGGCACAGGGACCCTGGGCACGTCCATGTCTATGGGAATGGGTCTTGGAGTGGGACGGACCGCTATGATCACCAGTGGATCCGCCACTATATCTGGTGGGTACTAAGTGGGGACAGTTTTGAGGAACTTTTAAGAAATATTATGAAAGTTTAATGTAGATTTTAAATACTGGTTAGCCATGGCAAAAAAAAAATTTGAAGTAAAAATTGATTAAAAGGTTAAGAAGGTAGCATTGTCTGGAGTTTTGAAGGTTTTCATAATAAATTATTAACAAAAATTTTTACTGAATTAAGTGAATTCATCCATAAAGTTTTTTTTCTGAAACACCTGTGCTCTTTTTGTCATCAGGTGCAGGAAAGATGAATCGCTTGCCACCCAACCTCCTGGACCAGTTTGAGAAGCAGTTGCCAGGGCAACCAGACGGCTTCAGCACGTTACAGTTCCATCGTAGCACGGCGGTGACAACAACGAAGCAGCAGCAACAACAACAACGCACAGACAGTCCCGGAAAAATACGCTATCTGGTTCACTCCGTCCAGAAACTTTTCGCAAAATCGCAGTCGCTCGAAAATTCGGCCATCAAGGGTAACGTGAACGGACGCAGCAGCAGGCCGTCTGGCAGCGATGACAAGCAACGTCGAAGCAAAAGCAAAGACCGGGCCAAGAGCGAAGGAACGGCCAAACGGAGGCCCCGGTCCAACATGTCCGGATACTGGAGTTCTGACGACCTGGACAGCGATATCAGTAACTATAGAAACCCCGCGGCCATGATGACTTTAGGGCGGTCGGCGGGGGGAACCCGGTCTGGACCGGATGGCCAAGTGGCGTCCAGATACGTCATGCAAGGCTACAGCACCATCAGTGAGCACACTTTGAAATCATCGAAGAGCAACAGCGACCTGAAGCACAAGGCGCTCCCTGCACTCCCAGGTCCTGGTGGTGGGGGAGGAGGAGGGAGAGGGGCCATGTTTGATGGGAACTTTGGTAAAGGGGGACCCTGGTCCACACTTACATTAGGGCCCACCAGGCAAGTGTGCCAGAAAGGTTCGGCCACTCTGGATCGTACCTTATTGAAGTCTAAATCAGTTCAACAGGACCTGGGCTGCCATTTTCTGCAGGTTCGAGGGTCGGTGAGTATTCACAGAGCTGAATGAACTCATGGCATAAAACAATAACACATAGAGCAGATTTAAAGGAATAGTGCACCTTCATAATGAAAATTCTGTCATTATTTACACGCACTCTTGTCATGTCAAACCTGTTTGACTTTCTTTCTTCTGCAGAACACAAAAGAAGATATTTTGAAAAATGTTGGTAACAGAAAACCATTGGTCCCCTTTGAGTTGAATTGGTTGTGTTTCCATACAATAGAAGTCAGACATATTATATAAACACAGACCTTTATTTAGGAACCGATTAATCGTGATTAATTGATTTGACAGCCCTATTATGTTATATTATATTATATTATATTATACAATATATTACATCATATACGTTCAAAATATTGTGAAATTAAGGGGAATATTTTTAATATTTGCCTCTACATTAGACAGTGCATAAAGCTTTCCTGTGTGTTCCGTTAAATGCTGAGACTAGCTGTATTTAACTGTTGTCTGATGTTTATAAAGATGCCCTCTACAGGGGAGTGGATGGGGACTCAGGGCAGAAGTGGCCCGATGGGTGAGATCCCGTGCAGACGAATGCGCAGTGGAAGTTACGTAAAGGCCATGGCCGACCTAGAGGACAGTGACGACTCCGATGGAAGTCCCAAACCGTCCCCGAACACCACCGCACGTAGACAGAGCTACTTGCGTGCCACACAGCAGTCACTGAGTGACCAGTTCCCTTCCAGAAAGTAAGAGAACACACTCTGGCGGAAAATGAGTTAGACAAACGCTCATATTGAGGAAGAAACAAATGTAGGAGGGGACTTAATTTTATCCATTGGGATTATTTGTAAATACAGTAACTTTATATACACAATGTGTATGTGCCTTATCTTGTCTTTTTGAAAGTCGATAAGTACCACCAAACCACCAAAACAAGACCTGAGGTCTGATCTAAGATATTTCATGCCTTCTGAATCAGGAATCGGTTTATTTCTCTCACACACACACACACAGAATCCAGCTGTGTTTGTTCATGTGGTACATTAGGCACAGCTAGCCTCTCGCACGTCCACCATATGTCTCTCTCTCCTGTAAATTCACATGTAAACAGAGCTCCAGGAACAAATCTGCGCCTAATGACTTTTTAATTTCTAAACGTTATCTTGAGATTTTAACTCTAGCTTTATATTATACTCTAGTAAATATGAGCGTGAAAACGGGTCAAAAAACATTTTTGTTTAAGCTCCTCCCCTCACTTTTTTCCCATACGATTAAACTCCTCCCCTTCCCTGACTAATCTCATTTAAACCACTTCTTTCTCATTTGAAGCCACACCCCATCTACCACAAGCCCCTCCCCCTAATACACTGTAAAGCTCCTCCCCTTTTCCCACCTCCAGTCTTACCCTCTAACCCTGCCTCTCTCCAGTCGTCTGCTGGACTACTCGATGCTGCAGGGGGATTTGGAGGCTCTCTGGTCCCCCCTTCACAGCATCACTACCCTACAGCAGATTGGACGCTCTGTCAGGTTAGTGCAGTGAGGAGACTGCCCCCTGTCTGCCTGTCGGACAAACTGCAGCTCCTCACTGACAGCAAAAGGAGACGTCGCAGCCGAACCTGAATTCCTCTCAATTTAGGAGCGCTGAATAAAAATTGGAATCTCGTCATCCTAAAACAGTTCTCCTTTTCTGAGATGCATGGTTCTCTATGTATAGTAACTCTCTGGTGGCGTTCTCCAGGAAGTCCATATTTGGTCATGAGTTCATTACAGCATTTTAGATAAAAGAACTTCGAAAGAGAGAAAGCCTTCACAGAGTTTGCGGGATCGGCTGCTCCTCACCCTCTAACTGCTGAATGCTCTTATTAGATATTGAGTAGAGATGCTTTGCTAATTGGTCATTAGTTGTGTTGCTTTCGTCTGATTGGATAGTGTCTAAATACTGATTTATCAAGATGATGTTAACAGAATGTTAAGTCCTCTGATCTGAGCATTGCACATCTCCTGTGCTCACCAGACCTAATGACACCAATCGGATGAATGAATGAATTTAGAAAAATACATTTTATGATCGAATGTTTGAAGCAGATAACTACAAAGAGAATATACAAACTTGTGAATGAACCTTGGCATCACGGCTTAGACATCTCATCTGCTTTGCGCATAGTCACCAAATGAAGACTATTTTAAAGAGTGCACACTTCAGCTGTTTGTTCAGAACCTCTTCATCTTCTCTGTTTTCTCAGTTGTCTTCCGTCTCTGCGAGAGTTCTCTGGGAATCGGAGCCTGGATAATCTAGACTGCATGGGGGAACCAAACTGGGATGATGATGACTTCAGTCAGGGCTGCAGTACGTTGGGTCGTGGAAGCTGCATCAGTCAGGTCAGACGTCCACGTGACCTCAGACCACATTACAAAACACAAAAATGATCCTGCCTGTCACTGAAAATTACTTCAGCATCTTCATAGTAGCATTGATAAAGATGAGAATCCTCAGACATATCTCTATTCAAAGCTTGAAACGACACACTCTTGACTTTCTGTATTAAAGCCAACAGACATTATTGAAATGGGTTTATTATCTGACTTGAAAGATTATTCATTGTCATTCTCTTCTCTGCATGACAAATGAGTCGACTTGGAGATAAGAAACCCTGTGAATGAGGAGCTAGAGACATGAGTGCCTACAGAAATGGCTTTTTTATTTCACCGAATATTGGAGGAAATGTTACGACAGCACAGAATATACAGAACATTTGTACTTTTTTTCTGAATGAACTGAAGCCCCCAGCAAGGGATTTTCACATTAAGGACTATTAGACAGTCTTAGAATGCCAACGCAGATTTGACAAAGCAGTCTACCTAACCCCAACCCGAGACATTTTCTGACAGCCTAAATAATTTTCTTGAAGGAACAGTTCCTCAAAAATATTAAACCTTCACCCTCGTGTCATTTTAAACTGTTTGACATAAACAAGTACAGAGCCAACAGCTTTTTGCTATGCCTTACCGTATTTTTTCATCTTACATCACGTGCGTCTGTCTCAGCAGGTGCGAGACATGGAGATGAGCCAGCATTATGCAGATGAGCTGGATGACATGCACTCTCGTTCTTTCGAGCCTCCTGATATGCCCATGCCCACATGCTTTCGCTCTCGGAGTCCTCCTGATATGCCCATGCCCACATGCTTTCGATCTCGGAGTCATAGTTACCTCCGTGCCATACAGGCGGGTTGTTCCCAAGACGATGACACAGCGTCAATGGATTCTGATTCACCGCCACCCACTACGACGACGACCGTACGAACATATAGCAATAGTACCGGTAAGTACAGCTAAGAAGTAAATGATCACAATTACAACATTAACATAATAAACCAGTGTCAAGTCTTGAAACATGAACACAGATTTGAGTAAAAATACTCATTTTATGGTTTCTTGAAGAGCCCTTAACATTGACAGTACCTCTCTGTTGCTCAAAAGGGTTTTGTAGTGGGCTCTACAGATTATAAAAAGATAAGAAAGAAATTGTTATTTTACTGTAAGAACCGTTGATAAAAACCTACCTTTATTTTTAAGATGTGATGTGATGTGCTGTAACATGATCATATAAAAAAGTAATGTAATGTAATATAACATAATATAATAATTCTGCCTAAAGTTTTTATCCTCTAAATTATTATAGAATACATATTATGAAATTATGGATTATTATTAAATATTTGTATTAAAAACATTATTGTATTATTGCTCCTGTATGACATATCTTTTATTGCTCCCTGAACTCTCTGTAAGTAGCTTTGGATAAAATTCTAAAATTCTGCTAAATGACTAAATGTAAAAAATCTTGTCAGAACACATGACAATTTGTTTATAAATTTGTAAAAACCAAAGATATTGTTAAACACAGTAAAAAAAAACGTGGTTGGCAGTTATTTCCTTAACGCATTTATGAGTCATTCTACAATTAGGGGTACATGTCATGTCCATGGACTCTATTATCCATTTTACTTTAATCTGCTGTTTTTGTGCTGTCCGATTTGGTTAATGTGAGGTTTTGCTCTTCAGATCAGCTCTAGAATACATGTTTCTGTATATATTTCTTACAAGGTGTTTTAAAAAGTATTTTGCTCATGCATCTACATTAAATCATCCATTTACTTACTGTATGTCCGAGAAATTAGTGTCAACCCTGTTACTCCCCATATAACCCCCTATAAATCACCAATGGTTTGTTACAAAGTCACATGTCAAACATCACATGATGTCATTTCCTTTTTTGGAGGAAAATTTGAAGACCGTGTGGTAAGTCATAACTTCTCCTCTTCAATATTTTATCCATATTATTGTCTGCACATAGAGTAGATTAATTGACCGTCAACTGTGTTATCAACATGTTCTGTTGAACTTGCGTCACATGTTATATTTATAAATATGTAGAGAAAGAATATAAAAACATAAGTTAATCAAGGTCATGTACTAACTAGTCCAAGGTCAGCAGTTTGCACAAGGCCCTAAAGTGGCTGAAATGTCAACTGTGTTGCCTGTCAACCGTGTTACCATCGACGATTGACAATGTTGGCAATTCAGTGTTAATTTATTATAAAAAAATTAGAGCATAAGCTTGCTATATAATTTATTTTGCACATTAAGGGGATATATTATTCAACCACCTAGTTTATTTATCAAAAAAAAGAATACTGAGTTCCTGACTTTTTGGACCTAAATATAGAATCACTCATATATTCATTTTAACCTAAAATTGTTTAGGTTATTTAGCTGTAAATAAGTTGACAGAAAAGCAGTTTTTTTCTAGATGCCACACTACATTTGAGTACTGAGAGTGAGAGAGTGAGAGAGAGAGATGTCAAGTCCTGCCACGACAAAAGAACAACCAGCACAACAGAACAAGACACTGACACAACACACACAATCTGACACTATATGACAAGATCCTGTCACCCTCACTGAGAACTTTCAACAATACTTTGCTCTTTTTCTGTTTATATTGATATGTATATATAGATACTTATATACTTGTATTTAATTTTGATCATAATCTGTATTTGTGCACAATGTTTATATTTTCATCATGTAAAATTTGTTTTATCATGCCAATAAAGCTTCTTTGAATCTTGAGAGATCCGCCCTTCTCCAGTTCATTCACTACTACCCTCAAAAATGGGCGGGGTGAGATTCCCGACGTGAAACGGTTGCGTCCAACTTTAAGAGGCGGGCTTTGTGGGTTTGTCATCCACTGATTTGCACGGAAAGCTTTGACTGACGTCTCGTTCATTCAATGGCGGCGTCCGACGCGTTGTTTCCTTCAATAAAACTCCGCTGCATGTCACGAAGGCGTTTCCACGCAGTTCTTTATTTCCGCGACGTGGACGCACACAAGATGATGGTGTATTAATACAAATCCCCAAACACAGCGAAACAGAGCTGCATATACACGCGAGAGCAGGTACGGATCAGATGTTTTATTCCTTTCATTCAGAGATCGAGCTTAATGCAGATATATCTTATTTATATGTAACGTTACATATGTGTGTGTATTTAGGTCTTGCGCTAATTTTAAACATGTCATTATTTTGACTTTTTGAAATGTTTGCTACCTTTCGATTTCTTTTCAGATTTTTACCAAAATATACTGAAAATAATGGTTAGAATGATCGTTTATGTAAAGTAGAACAATCTTTTGTTTTCTCATCATTTAACGTTATATTCAGTGTTCAGTTGCGTTTGATTTAACTATCTGCAATATTGGCGTACAATTTTAATAAACATTTCATGGAAGAGGAAGCACAGTATTTCCAATTTTCTGTTTTCATGTTATTTAAAATGTTAAGTTTTAGCTGTAGAAAGCAGATATTTTGTGTAGAGCAGTTGAACTAGACTTCCTTGTCAAACAAGAAGCGTTTGGCCTCATGTGAAATCATCATTACAAAGGTTTTAGATTTCATGCATTGCTTTGCATCAGGTGTCTCTTTGCATTGAAATGCTGTGCATTGCCAGGTTCATGTGTCATTGTGACTGTTTGTTGAAGTTGTTGTCAAAGCAGCTCTCATAACATTTTTTGAAAAGGAAAGCAGAGATACCATCATAGGTACTGGGTTATGGAAGGGCTTGTCTTATCATCAGTTGGCTTTAGTGGAGAATTATTGCTACATCCCCCAACTTGTGATATTCTGCTTGCTGTACAGCCACAATTTACCTAAATGTTTTGTAAATGAATTGCGGCTCTGGAAATGTTGTATTAATTGACATACATATTTGAAAGTAACTCCTAAAAAGTCATCCAACACACAATCAACTTTTTCTTTGTGCAGTGAACTACTTTCATTGTAGTTTTCTTCTGCCATCAGGGTGCTTAACATGTTTTGACACAAGAGTCTGTGTTTTGAAATACGTGTTGTTCCTGGAAATGAGTAGATGCGGATGAGTCTCCCATGGGTCTCATTACATTCTCCTTCCATCTCCTTTCCAAGAGCAACTTTTTCATGCACTTAGGGGCGGTCTCACTTTTATGGATCTCCTCAATTATAGAACAGTTGCTCCATCAAACTATGAATCCGTAGCACCGAGCCGCTTTGCTGGTGTATTCATGTAATATTTGCTGTGTGCTCTATTTAGAATATGTCCACATTTTAGATGAGGTTTTGATGGATATAGTAGGTGGTCATTTTTAGCTCTTTTTCAAAATCTAGAGAGCCACCTACTTGGAAAACATTTCATTTCATTGGTGCTTTCTAAGATTAACTTATTTTGTCCAAAATGTAGTTTGCGATTTAAAGCCTCTGAATGTTCTTTGCTCGATCTAATTGTTTTAAGATTCAGTAGACAGATTAAAAATGTATTCCCGCCCGGATTACATTTCTCCCCGGGACTGTTAATGTTTTGGGTTTGTGTGAGCGTTTGCCATTCATTTCTAAAGTCTACTGCTGGCATCGCTGTTGAACGAAACTCCTCTCATTGTAATCTAACGTCTTTGTTTATGTGGCCGCTGTTGCTATAGTTAGTTCCGCTCTGTGGGGTTTTACAGCATTTAAAAGCAGCTGATGTAGCTGCTGACAACGGATGCTGTACCTGGCAACATTGTTTTGCTTAGGAAATGCTTGGAAAGTTGGAAAATATGGTGGAGCGATATTACCGCATTAACACTGATTTTGATCCTGCCTGTTGCTGAAGTGTGGAACACACACATAGAATAAATCTAAGTGTAATAAACAAAAAAAGGCTGTGTGCATATGTAATTGCATATAGTTAAAAAAAAAAAAACTTTTATTATTTATATTTTATACAAATTTTATCACACCCAGTGTTAGTGAACACATGCTGAATCCAGCAGACCTCACAAAAGCCTGTTAGCCAGAGAAAAATAAAGCTGATGTTGATGTTGACCGTTGGGTGTGAACAACTGTATTTCCAAAACATTTCATGTGTTATATGGTTGGGTTTCTGTAGTGGCTTTAGGAAAGATGTACTTTCACTATGATTGTTATAACCTTAGGGATGTTTAAACTCTCAAAATGATTACCTGAGGTCATGTGATCATTGTGATCTGCTCTGTATCACTAAGGAAAGTACACGAAAGTATTAGACCACAGAGAGATGGATTGAGGGCTGTGCCTGTTTAACTCACATTTATTAATCACATTTAATCAACACCTAGTTGAAGTTTCTGGCAATTGATGTTGTACTGATGAGTTTGCTTTCTTTTAACATAAACTTTTAAACAAATATATTTTTATGTAAAAATTAAAATGTGTGTGTTATATAAACATAATTTATATATGATTATCCAAAAATAAACATTGTAATAGAGTATCACAGTATTTTGTCCATTGTGACTATTTATAAATAGGCCTATATTAAAAATGATGTCCCCCTCAGGACAGTACAAAGTAAATGAAATAAAATAAATAGAAAGTAAAAAAGTAAACAAAATGACATTTTTATGATTGGATTCTTTATTCTTAAAATGTGTGTTGGTATATTTTAGTTTATCGTGTAGTATATTATTGAAACATATCATTTTTAATAGGGCTGTCAAATTGAGTGTGTAATAATATATAAAAAAATGATATGCATTATACACAGTGCACGGACATATATTATGTAAACACAAACTTTTATTCTGGATGCGATTAATCGTTTGACCGCCTTGATGTTTAATGAAATACAATACAGAAACCTTCTCCCTAAATTCCACAGAATTTACAGAATCGTTTTATGCACGTTCAAAAAAAAATGTAGTCTTACAGAAAAGTTATGTAATGAGTGTAATCCGCATTGAGCTGATATTCTTACCTCAGGGATCAATAAAATTTCTTTCTAAAAACTTTCTAAAAACTGACCAAGACAGCTGTTGTTAGTTTTTTTGCCACACAGATTTGGCAATACAAGACATTAGCTCGATTAGAAACCTCTCTGAAGACAAGCTCGAGGTCATTGCTCACTGGCTCTTAACTTTGTTTATTAAAGGTTAGAACAGGAAATCTGTGACAGGCTAACAGGATTTGTGCATTTATGTTTGACTCATGTGTGTAGTTTGTCTTATATATTATCACTATTGATGTTTGTGCGTGTTGCTCTTAGTTTTCCCCTGAGGCTCATTTTAGCCGTGTGTGTGTGCGTGTGTGTGTGCGTGTGTGTGTGCGTGTGTGTGTGCGTGTGTGTGTGCGTGTGCGTGTGTGTGCGTGTGCGTGTGCGTGTCCGTGTGTGTGTGTGTGTGTGTGTGTGTGTGTGTGTGTGTGTGTGTGTGTGTGTGTGTGTGTGTGTGTGTGTGTGTGTGTGTGTGTGTGTGCTATTATTCAGTTCTGAATTTCTGTGTGTATGCTGGTGTTTGCACAGAACAGATGTTTTATTCGAGTTCACACCAGACTGCTGGTGTATTTGTCATTCACATTCAAACATTTTCATCTGTCTGATCTTATCACATGAGATTATCACCAGAGCTGTCAACACACGCAAAATTGTGTGTGTGTGTGTGTGGTGTGTGTGTGTGTGTTGTTTGTGTGAGTGTGTGTGTACAGGTTTAGCTGTATTTGTGATAGCCAAAGACTCCTCACTAACATGAAAAATCACGACATCCAATTTATGAAATTTTACTGACCCTCTATAATGAAAATGCTCATAAATTTGACTTGTTTTGCTTTTCTGTAGGGCAAATCTACAGAAGTACGTAATCCGTACAGATTCCAGTCAAGTCTCAGCATCACGATTTCAAAGCTCGTATCATATATATTCTGCTTGCATAATCAACTAGAACAACGGCCTTGTTTGTTGTGTTTTTATGTCTGTAGCTCTCAATTTTAGAATATGTAAAGCTACTTATTGATGCCTAAAGGATTAGTTATTGTTTTCCATCATTATTAGCCAGGATGTTCTGGATTATCCTCATTTAGAAGAAAAGCTTTAGTGTGCAGCTGATCCTCATGCGCTAAATTGAAATTTTAGAGAGTTTTGTAGAGCAGTAGTTCTCAAACTGGGGGCCGTGGCCCCTGGGGGGGGCCCCGAGGTGGATCCAGGGGGGCCACAGATTTTGTGGCATTTTATGAAATATAGAAATTGTTCATAGATTTTATGCAATCAAACATCAGAAAAATAAGACCACCAGACAAAAGAATTGATGTTTCAGCATTGTATAACCGAATATGTTTTTGTTTAAATAAAAATGTTAAATTTAAGATTATAAGTCTTTATTTGGGGAGCCGCAAAGCGATGCACTCTACACAAAGGGGGCCTTACAACGAAAAAGTTTGAGAACCACTGTTGTAGAGCAGACGTCATTACATTAACTATCGATCGTTTTGTTTTGTTTTCATATTTCGACCATATTAGACAAAACATTTGCAAGACATTATGAAGTTGATAGTTTTGTCCTTGTTATTCAAAAGCAGAGTCGTTCTGTTCCACATCCGTTTTAGTTTTTTAGAATAGATGGACATTTATACATAAAATCATTAAAATGTGCTCCCAACTTCCTCTTGTCTCCATGATTTCTTCATGAACCTTCTGCCTATGAGGTCACTCTTACTATCCCACACACACACTCCATTCGTCAGCCTCCAGACGTCATCACAAGGTTTCGCCTATATGAGTCATTGTTTCAGTCTCCGTCAGGCAGACAGGAGTCGTGCACTGTTGTCAGTGTGTTACATAGTTGTCATAGCAGTGATGATGATTTACTTGTGTGCGTGCGTGCTCATGTTTTTATATCCCGGTGGGGACCTAAACCTGAATGCACACCAACATATGGGGACTCGTGTCACCGTGGGGACCAAAATTGAGGTCCCCATGGGCAAAAAAGATTATAAATTGTACAGAACAATATTTTTTTTAAATCTAAAAATGCAAAAAGTGTTCTATGATCTTTAGGTTTAGGGGTAGGGTTAGGGGATAGAATATACAGTTTGTACAGTATAAAAAACATTACGCCTATGGACTGTCCCCACGGAGATAATAAACCAGACATGTGTGTGTGGGTGGGTGCGTGCGTGTGTGTGTGTGTTTGATTGATGATGTCATAGTTTTGTTCTGTCATTGGCTGTCTTCGATTTACTCAATTTACTCATGGTCCTAGACTAGAGATGTTTGATGTATGGGATATGAATTAAAGGTCCAGTCAGTGAAATCTAGCGGCAAGGTTGCGAATTGCAACCAGCCGCTCACTCCACCCCTCCCGTTCGAAACACCACGACGGCTGACAGAGCATGGCGAATTATATGCAATATATATGAGGTGTATGTAGATCGAAATGGCTCATTCTAAGATAATAAAAACAACGCTTTATTGTGTAAGCTCTTTATAGGCCTATGAAGACATAGTTATGTATATTATATTGCATTTCTGTCAATAGATCCTCCAAAAAATGACACACTGGACCTTTAAATGCTTAATATTGTGATGATGATATTAAATTAACTGGCAATTAAAATGTAAAAGTAGGCCACACCCATTACTTAATGTCATAAGTATGATAGGTTTTATTTCTAATTTTATTTTTTCAGTGGCACAGTTGTGCAGTTTGATTCATTATCACTTAAGATCCATTTGATGCAAGAACTTAATTTTGATTTTCACTATTTGTGTTAAATTCACTGTAAGGGACAGTTCACCCAAAAATAAAATTCTGTCATCATTTATTCACCAAAGAGTTCTTGGCCACCATTGATTATACCATTGTAGGAAAAGTTACAATTGGTTATCAAGAACTGTTTAGTTACAAGCATTCTTCCAAAAACCAGAACAAAGAAATTTGTACAGATTAGAAACAACTTGAGGGTGAGTAAATGAAGACAGAATTTTGATTTTTGGCCGAACTGTTCCTTTAAGACCTATTTTAAGAGTTATTCAGTGAATTATCAACATTCTTGGATATATTAATCATGTTAAAGTTAGTAAATGTCAGGCATATGCAGGCATGTTGTTTTCTTGCGCAAGTATAACTTGGCTAATGAAAGTTTTGGGCAGAAGCGTCAGGACTCTTTCCACAGGCGATGATGCTGCTGATTCAGCCATTATAAGTGCACTGCTTCAAACTGAGCGTATAAATAGAACAAGACGCCTTTAATGTTTTATAATGGCTCTCATGGTGGAGAACTCAAGCATATATTCACGTAGACATTTTCCGGCTACATGCAGGGTTATGTTAACCATGGGCACACCTAAACTCTAATATCATCATTAGTCATACTGTACTTTAATGTACTAACAGTTATACACGCACGCATGACAATGTCACAGTCACGCCTTTGTGGGATTTTAAAAATACAGCTGATAGGCAGGTCAAGTCTTGGACATTCATCCATATTGATCCATTGGATATTGTGGTTGTAACGATATGGTCATTGGAAGTTGACATGTGTAGTTTAACAGATCAAATGTCAGTTGTTGTATCTTTCAGCAAGATACTGGCCCGACCTGCTTCAAATGTCATGAAGTTTTTGTTTTTATGACACACACATAGTTTTTGCTGTAAATGTAAAACCTTGTGGGAACAATTGAGAAGATAAATTGGTGGAACTTAAAAGTTTTGCTGGAATGTTTGTCATTAATGCTGTTTGTGAACGCTCACAGTTCGAGGACAAGCATGTTAGCACGCTGTGAAGTTTTAAAGGTGCTAAAGCAACTTCAGCATTTTCAGTAAGTGTCAATTATCCAGA
The DNA here is from genome assembly GCF_024868665.1 of Triplophysa rosa. Classification (NCBI taxonomy): domain Eukaryota; kingdom Metazoa; phylum Chordata; class Actinopteri; order Cypriniformes; family Nemacheilidae; genus Triplophysa; species Triplophysa rosa. Next base: position 22,674,106 of record NC_079896.1, on the reverse strand, counting down.
CGCAGTGCTGTCAGCAGAAAGTTCGTCTGGCAACTTTGTAAAGATTTTCGGCTTTTGGGATTTGTTGGGCTAAATGTTGATGATGTAATCTGCATTAGAAACATGCAGCAGTCGAACTCTTAAGTTATGGATGTGACTGCGTAACGTTTACAACAGTGAACAGTGTACTGCACAATACAGGCTTAACATAAACACACACTCTGCTAAACAAACACATCTTTTGTGCTGCATGTTTATCTAAATCTCTTTCGTATGTTTGTGCTGATTGAACACGTACAGCGGGGGTTTAAGTTTGTTTGATCCTGTAGGTGTTTATATTTTTATAAAATCTTTTGTCTTCTACCACTTATCATATCACAATTCATATTATTGATTGATTGATTGATTGATTGATTGATTGATTGATTGATTATTGAAAGAGAGTTATGTTATAAGAGGTCTAAATTGTATCCAATCGTATCGTTTCCAACTATTTTCATATTTTTTAAATTTGAGTGTGTTATTGTGTGGGAGAATAAAACGCGCACACACACAACTCTGGCGTCCAGATTTACCAGCACATCAGACACACACAGGATTCCTGTGGGCTTGTTGTGTTTGCCATCATTTCCATCTGCCAACTCCACCCCAGTCCTGGTGTGACTGTGTAAAGTCATGCTGACACACACACACTTTTTGCATTTTTAGATTTTCCAAAAATATCGTTCTGTACGATTTATAAGCTTTTCTGCCCATGGGGACCTCAGTTTTGGTCTCCACGGTGACACGAGTCCCCATGAGTTGATGTGCATTCAGGTTTAGGTCCCCACCAGGATATAAAAACAAGGCGGACACCCCTGAGTGTGTACATTGTGGGGACTTTCAATAGACAAAATGACTTTTATACTGTACAAAACTGTGTATTCTATATCTCAACCCTATACCTAAACTTCATATCACACTAACTTTTCTGCATTTCACATTTTGAAATAAACATTAATCATTTAAAATTGTGGGGACCACTGACTGGGTCATGTTTAGTACTATAGTTATTACATATCATGTTAAATTTTAATAGTATTATTTTTTTACCAAACCCTAAAACACACAAGCCTGTTGACATCACTCGATTTAAAGTAAATAAATCTCTCTATTTCACTCTCTCTCTCTTTCAGTGTCTCTATCTCTCTCTCTCTCTCTCTCTCTCCCACACTCACTTCATGTAGGGATGGAAAACAATAATATTGTTGGAAAGAAAAGGTCACAGATTGCGTTAAACCCACAGCAGTGTCACTATAAACATGGACAAAACACTCACATTCACACACAAGCTTATTTATACTACCTGTCAAAAATTTGGACACACCTTACTCATTGTTCTTCACATCTTAGAATAATAAAGTCATCAAAACTATGAAATAACTCCAGTGGAAAATTAAAACGGAAAAGTTGAATACATAAAGAATACAAACTTGTGTGTGTTACCTGTTTCTGTCTGTTATCTTTTATTAGAGAGGTTTTGATGACACAAACTTTAAAATGAGTTTGTATGTTTGTGTCTGCAGTGTCCACGTGTATGACCACCTGTAAGAAGGTGGCCCCGCCCCCCGTGCCACCCCGAACCACCTCCAAACCGTTCATCTCCGTCACCGTTCAGAGCAGCACCGAGTCGGTCCAGGAATGTTACCCTGACCACCACGGCCGCAGGAGTGAGGTCAACAGCCAATCAGGACGCAGCACTTCGTCTGACAGTCTCGACAGCACTCAGGCCAACTGTCTGGCCAAGGGGTCTCGATCACAGTTCCCTGTCGCCGCGCCCCGTGAACCCCAGATCCCAGCGGCTGTCGTGATCTCTCACAATCCTCACCGTGAGACTCGCAATGAGCAGGTGAAGGGTGAAGCTCTCGGTCCCGACGTGCCCCAGACAGACCCCGTATCACGACGAAAACTTTCTTCCATCGGAATACAAGTGAGTTTATCGAACTGAATTTGTGTTACAGACTTATTGTGTGTTTGTCTGCTCTTTAGATGTTCCTCCTGTTTGTTTTGTTGCTCGGTCGGTTAAAATCATATTATAAAATATAAAAATGTTATATAAACTGTGTTCTAAAATATTATTTGAAAAACCAACAATTATGATACATTATTTACTGCACAAAATGAAGGTTTGTTTAAATAATTAATGAGTACAGAACTTATAGTTGGGCCTGAATAATAGATGGGGAGTTCTTGGCTCCATCAGTTTTGAGGATGTTTTGCCTCCAATTTCTAGACAAAACATTTATTTATAAACGTACAAATAGTTTTAATTCTGTGTTTAGGTGGATTGTATTCAGGAAATCCAGACGAAAGTTGAGACGCCACCGTTGGCCAGATTCCAGTCCATCGGCGTTCAAGTGGAGGACGGCTGGACGTGAGTCTCGCTCTCTTCCTGTTTCTTCCTTTTTGATAAACATGACTTCATAAATTTTGTCATTATTTATTCACCCTCATGTCATTCAAAACATGTATATGACTCTTTTTTTTTTCTGTGGAACACAAGAGAAGATATTTTAAGAAATGTTTCATTGGTTTTGTGTCCATACAATGGAAGTCAATGGGGGGTCAATGTTGTTTAATTACCAACGTTCTTTAAATATCTTCTTTTGTGTTCTGCAAAAGAAAAAAAACATGTTGGAATGACACGAGGTTGAATCCCCGGCCTCATTGAATCTATTTGTGTTTGTGTGCGTGTTAGATTCAGCCGCTCCAGTAGCATGGCCTCACGGCAAGAGACGGACTCAGACACACGGGACCTCTCTTTAACCTCCATGACAACATTTCCATCCAACTCCAAACACGTCGAAAAGAAAGTAATGGTTAACAGCGCCAGCCAATCAGTAGACTCGCCACCCCTACTCTCCCTTGACAACGGTAATCACGATGATGTCGTCGTGACGACCAGCGGCCCCTCCCGGCAGATCCTGACCCATCGCTCGACCACGCAAAGCAGTTCTTCTTCATTCTCTGAGAGTTTAGATCCAGCCCTGGACCCCTCGTCACTGCCTCCACCCGACCCGTGGCTGGAAATCGGGAACGGAACGGGGAACGGAGGCCCCGCCCAGCCGTTGTCAGGGACAACGGGCGTTTCGGCATGCAGACGGGATGGTCATTGGTTTCTGAAGCTGCTGCAGGCGGAGACCGGGAGAATGGAGGGCTGGTGCAGTCAGATGGAGAAAGAGAACAAAGAACATCAGCTGTCAGAGGAGGGTGAGACAGAATCTAGTATTCTAAAATATTTCATAATTCATTTATTATTATAGACCAGTGGTTCTCAAACTTTTCAGAACAAGTACCACCTTTAAAAAAATTAGTTGTTCCATAAACTCTCAAATGAATAGTAGAGCTGTGAATCTTTATCTTTACACCTGGTCCTCCAATTCTAATGTATTATTGTTTTGTGTATTACTGTTTTCAAACTAAAGAACATGTTTTTCAAGTTAGTCAGCAGTAATAGTGGACACAAAACACTTTTCTGTAGTGCACTGTAAACAGGGCTCTGTAAACGACATTTATGGGGGATTTATTAACTTTGTGGGGACTTGCAGAAAGACTACAAACCTATATTAAAGACAAACCATGTGGAAAGGATATTTAACACAGAAGATAAATTATATCTAGTATATATATATATATATATGTAAATTATAAAGTATATACGTATACTTAAACATCCAGACAACAGCTGTATATAACAAACAGACACTCACACTTGACTGCAGCGGCTCTTGTCAAAGCGTGCATCAAAACTTAATAGCAACGTGCGCTTCATTGATTTAACCTCGAGTAGATGCAGACGTGTGTTGAATTAGCGCTTTACAGCAATAACAACCGTTTTACACAGCGGTTCAACTGCAGAAATACATAAGAAGCTTAATTTCCACGCAGCTCATCGGACGAGAGAGAGAGTGAGGGACTCACAAGTGTCTGTCTGCTCCCGCTCTGTGTTTGAGCTGCCTGTCACGCGCCTGACTTACATCGACCAATGATAAATAAACAATAATTCATACAACTATATTCAAATTCCACATAGGCTGAGATGTATTCCGTATTGATCTATCATGTATTCAACATTTGAAATTGTATTTAGAACGCGTAATGTAAATTAAAATATAGTTTTTAATTTTCTGTCGTGTCACGTACCACGTTCTCTTCAAGAACCCCTAAGGGTACGCGTACCACAGTTTGAGAACCACTGTTAGAGACGGTTTTAGCGGAAACATAAATGCTATGTGGCCTTAACTTAACTTCCGGTAGACCTCTGCAAAGAACCAGTAACAGTTGAGTAGTTTTAATTATAAAAAAAATACAATTAATATATAATAAAACATTCATATCAATGAAATATAAAAGAAATTGTTATATTATAATCAAACACACACCGGAAGTTAACTTTGGGCCAGGTGCGTGAATCCAATGAAACCGTCTAAAGTATAGTATACAACATTTTTGGTATGGTAAAAAGTTGTTTTGGTTATTTTCCAGGTTTTGTTTCTGTCATTTCTCTTGGTGGGACTGAATAGGTTGTTTTTTGTTGAGGTTTCACTCAATATTTAAGAAATTTTGTTCTGTCTCTTTAGTTTTGGGGAAGCTTCGAAGTGCAGTGGGCAGCGCTCAACTACTGATGTCTCAGAAATTCCTACAGTTCAGGGGACTGTGCGAACAAAACCTGGTAAGTAATACCCAAACTGTTTTAGATAACGAGCTTTATGTATTTCACTATTATTATTGTTTATAATTCATATTTTTATGGCTTTACTGCACAAATCTGTATAACTCTAAAGCCTTTGACTCACCAATGCACAAAAGGCTGCTTTTAGGCAAGGCAAGGCAAGTTTATTTATATAGCACATTTCATACACAACGGTGATTCAAAGTGCTTTACATAAAAATAAATAAAATAATCACAACAATTAAACAAGGAATTTAAAAACCTTTCAAATTATTAAAAAGAAAATTGATTTAAAGTTCATTAAAACAGTTTAGAATTTTAGTTCGGGTGGAGCCACCACAGTTTGTTTCTTTTGTGTCTAAAGTTTAATTGTGTTTTTAAATCGTATTATCTTCTCAATATAATATATAATATAATATAAATAGTGCTTTTACCCACTTGATAATCAGCACACAGACTTCCACCCATTTATACTGTACGAAACTCAAGTTACAGTTTGAGATTGTCGCCCTCTGCTGGACATCTGAGGAAATGCTGTGTGTAAATGGTAGCAGACAAAATGTTTTTTAAAGATTTTCATCTGACTCTGTTCTTTCGTCTGTTTAGAATGTGGACTCAAACCAGAGACCCACGGCTCAAGACCTGGCAGGCTTCTGGGATCTTCTGCAGCTCTCGATAGAAGACATCAGTCTCAAGTTTGATGAACTTTACCATCTCAAAGCAAACGACTGGAAATTACCAAGAGACTCACCTGAGAAGCAGGTAGAAACACTCATATATCCAGTGCGACTTCTGGAATGCATGTGCACGTCACACATTAATATGTATGTGATATGCACATTATAAATGTAAATATTTAGTTGCACATGAACACTTTTGTCTCTCTCCACTTTTGGCCCTGCCTGGTGTTCGACCTTCAGGAGAACCAGAAACCGGCTCCTCCAGTGCCCAAGAAACCCGGGAAGAGTAAAGGCAGTCTCACCAAAGAGAAGAGCAGCGACACAGGCGACAAACAGAGACAAGAGGCTCGCAAGAGGCTGATGGCTGCCAAGAGAGCTCAGTCCGTCAAACAGAACTCGGCCACAGAGAGCGCCGACAGCATTGAGATCTATGTACCCGAGGCCCAGACGCGGCTATGAGGATGAGAGACGAGACGTGACGTATCCAGTACACATTCAGCACAATGCTTAAGGGCTCGGCTCTCACACTTCTACTCCCATATGAAAAGCTGCTTTATAAAGAGAGAGAGAGAGAGAGAGAGGGGGTGACCAAAAATGACTGAACATCCTAGAAATGGCACTTTTGAAAAGACTGCCAAGGAAAACCTCACAAAGACTCCGATTAGCTGCAATCATTCATATTATTATTATTATTATTATTACAATGAATATTATGAGAACTCCTATTGATAATGATGTTGTGTCCTAAATTCTACAACAGATTGTTTTAAATGTTCTAATATTTTGTATAAGAACTCTTCTAACATTTAAATGTTTAGAAATACGCAAGTGTCCCACCGATCAAACCTGCGTATGCCCCCAGCTGAAATCACTGTCTTCCTGTCATAGATTTGTCTTCTTGACTTCATGTCCTTCAGCCAATGGTGTTGAACAATCCCTCATTTGATATGTATTATGTGTTGGATTGATGAAAGATCTTTGGAAAGATTTTCCAGCAGGAGTAGTTCGTCTGTGTTCTGTTCTTTTTTTGTTTGTTTTTTATGTGGCGTTTTGAATGAAAGGTGTCGTACCTCAGTCCTGTGTCCCGCACAGGTTCTCTTTTCTCACGGTTGTCTTTTCAGTTCTCACAAGTTTGTACAGGTACAGTACAGGGTGTTGTTGTTTTTTTAATACTAATATTGTGCCGTTCCATGATCTGCTTTGCTTTAAGGAGAAAACACTAAGCTAATATTGTATTCAATCAAGTGCCTGTAGTCATCGTTGTGGGTAACATTCACACCCTTGTAGCAATATAAAAAACATAACTTTATGAAAATTATTCACTTTCAGGGCCAGCAGACCCCAAAATGTGTAGTGTAGCCACCGTTTGGTTTAAGCCCGTTTTAGACGGTGAGCTAAATATATACTTTCATCATTTCAGTTTTTTCTGTTCAAGCATTTCTCCTTAAACAACGTCTTTATGTCAGAACCTTGTTAGTGTTTTGCTGCCATGTTTACTTTCTCCATCTATTCATTCAAGGCTCATATACATCGTGTTAATATCACAAAAGTTGCATGACAATATGACAAAAGCACATGAGCTTGTGTGAGTTTATTTGGTCCATAAATTGTAAGAAAACATCTTTACACACCAGAATGTCCCAAAAACATCAGTTACAGTTACAAATGATTTTTATTTTTACTTTTCCACATTTCAGATATATAATTTTGGGACCATGCTCATCATGTGGCTACATAATCGGTTTTCTAAAGCACTTTTGCATTCAGTAAGTTATTCATGCGATTCAGACAAGAGGCCACAAACACCCCCCAAACCTTCAGGATAGCTCAATGATCGTCTCCTATTGTGTGTTGTGTTGTTTCTAATGATGCAAATTGGATCTTCTGTTCTGAACTTCTCCCAGTCGTTTTGTCCATTAGGTGTCGGTCGGCCGTTAGCGCCTGTTTTGTGTGTTGATGGTCCTCTTATATTCATACAGACACATTCAGAGTGTCCCACAGCTTCAGACTGGTTCTGCTGGATAATTGATGTCATATCCTGTGGTCATTCATTAGATGATGCTTGGAAGTCAAGTTTAATACGGTTTATTTTGGATGTAGCAGGAATACATAGTTTGTGCCTCTCTTGTGGAGAATGAAATGTTTGAGCAACCTGCTACTTTTATATGGGTTGGATCTCACAGGACCCATCAAGAGTGTGTCCAGGTCAAATGTCACAAAGAATATAAGACGATTAGATAAGAAACAAAGAGACGATAATATTTAGCCTCAAAGCAAATTTGTGTCTGCGTATTTTTGTTTATATAAAGCGAATTTTACCACGAGTACACAGTTTAATGTGTTAAAACGTAAAAATGCGTATTTCATTTAATTAAAGTGAAATCTCTGGTGATATTTCATTTTAATGAGAATTATACTATTCAAAAATTAACTTTACACAAAATAAAATAGAATTACAAACATCTTGAGTAAAGGTCTTAAATTCAATCCAAATATATTTACTTAATGTCCACAATAGTTTGTGTTGTATGCATATCATATCTTAGTATTCTTGGCACAAACATATTAATATGACATCATTATATTGTATAAGTTATGAAATTGAGTTTACTGTTTATTTATCGTTTATTTCACGCCACAAGCCAAAGTGCCCAATTCTAATGTTCCACTCGAATCTCGAATATTTTTTTTACATTAAATTGAATGAAAATGTTGGCGATTCATTATATCTTTTAGCATAAAAATGTGAAATTCTGTTGTCTTTGCAATGTCGCAATATTTAAGATGTACATAAACATATATATGAATTTATGCAGTCCACATTTGAATCTGAAGTGTCAATAAGTGTCAATCAAGTGATTTTTGCTGTTTATTTTGTCGTCCATGATCTGTCACGCCAACATTCCATTTTGGCCACATTCAGCTATGATGTTTGAAATCTTTGAGTCTCTGAGTTTTGACGTTTCTTTTTGTGTTTGTGTCATTTAACATTCTCCGAGTTGGTAAGAGATGAAAACTTTATTTCCTGGTCACTTCCTGTTGTCTACATGTCTGTGGGCTTCCCTGAAGACATTATCACACAAGCACAGCCTCTTGTGGATTACAGTGTGTGTGTGTCATCAAAAGACACCTGCGTTTTGGGTGGCGGACAAAAATTTAAGCATTTTGGAGACGACTTTCATTTGCAACACGGGGATTTTTCACCTGTTCTCTGTTCATGCTGCTTGGAAGTTAGACAAACATTTTATACTCTGATAAGTGACTGATCTGCAGTGTAGGAACCCTCTCATCTCATCTGGGATGAACTGAACACCGGATGTTCACCACTCTGCTTGAACATCTCATGTCAGTCTCTCTCGGAGTCTGAACACCCTCTCATTCTTCAACTGTTTATTGTAGTTTTTTGAGGGCCGTCAAAAGTAAATGATCTAAATGCAAGAGTTTGTAGCAACAGGAATTAAGATTATTATTATTATAAAGATTGATAATCAATATTTTATGAAACAAGCACATATTTTACTGATTAGGGGTTTGTTCAGTACTGTATGTCTAATGCTATGACGTTTAGACTGTGTATGTCAGGATCTTTTGTTTAGGAATACAGTAAATCTGAGTCAATTTAAAGTGTGTATGACTGTTTCTTTACCCAGAATTACGAATGGAATTTCTGTTTGAACATAGAGGAATACTAAAAACCTGTGAAACGTCTGAGAAGATGCGTGTTTTTGCACACACCTGTGTTCTGAGACTGTTAACTGCACATTCCTGCGTACAAAAGAGCAAGATTTGCCACAGGCATTGGAAAAATGCAAATCTGTTTTATGTTTCAAAAACATATTGTTACACGTGCCACCACAACCCATTTGAAATAAATATTCTTTGAATTTAAACTTTAAAACTTAGATTAAATAAGATATGTATCAATAACTAGCATGTCTTAAAAAGCTTTTAGATTATACATGGAGGTACATTTATTTCCTGATAACACAATACCAACACCACCATGCATACTTCAAAAAATGAGATATAGTTTAAATAAAAAATAAATAAGTTGGAAAAATATATGAAAACAGTAACCATATACACAAGAGCTAAATAAATCGTGCGGTGATACTACATTAGATACTACAATTGCTGTATGCAAGATCACGAAAATTCAAAGATTTCTCTCTTTTAGAATGAAAATGGGAAACGCAAATACAGAAGTGTAACGCAACACCAGAGAAGAGCTGGACAACAAAACCATAATTTCATTTTATTAAACATTCATACACACCCAAAATTAGTTGGTGGATTGTGAATCATAATTTTCAAATCCCAAAATCAAGTCTGTAAGGAAAACGGGAGCTAAGTGTGAAAACATTAAATTTCAAATTACTATAACATTTAGTGCACGTAATGTAAGTTTTGAATGAAAGAGTGATGACACAGATGTGGGGCCTCATTGGCCCCTGGCAGTGTGTAGGAGGGCCATAGTTCCTGTCACTGGCATGCAGAAAAAGAGAGAGAGAGAGAGAGAGACACTTTGGCGAAGCAGCGTTGCAGGTAAACAGGGAGATATTTGTCAACAGGACGATTTTCCTCCTGACACACCAATGAATGCAGATCCGTGTATTGCTAGGGCTTTAATGGGACCTCTGCTCTGACTGAACACAGCTGTGCGTGTTTGCAAGAAGAAAAGACTACGTGTGTGTCGAGGAGGTCGTGCATTTCCAGACCAGCAACTTCAAACATTTTCTGCTTTCCAACATCAAGGATGAAATCCAACAAGAGAGGTCGGTTGCATTTTACGCTTTGCACGGTTTTGTTAACGGCTCGTCTTGTACGTGGTTTGACTAATGTGTGTCTGTGTGTTGGGTTGATAAGGAATGTGCATGTGGCTTTGTGTTGGGAGCAAATGCAGCGTGTGTTTGAATGGCGAGGGACTGTTACAGGCTCTCATCCTGAGGAAAGCATGCCGTACATCTGCGTGCTGTGATTTTAGGGTCTCTAAGCGCATGAATCGCAGACCTTTTTGTAATGTTGCATAATTTGGTTGTTCCATCGCGCCGTTTATTTGACTACGTTAAGGTCTTTCAGAAGTATTGAAGCTTTACAGACTTACGTGCGTTTGTTACTTTAAGGCGTGTGTTCGACTTCACGGCACGCGGCGTTGCGCAGACCGATCGGCCTATGACATCAAAGTACCGCGAGAGCGTTTGGAAAGCACGGATCTCACGGTACTTTGATGTCATGCGCAGCGCCGCCTGAAGTAGAATGACGTTATACACGTTTGGTGGTTTGTTTGTTTGGCGTTTTCGCGCGTCTGCGGCCCTCGTGTGTTTGTGTGCGAGAGCAGATTGTAGTTGTATAGTTTTTGTATTTTATATGGGAAAGTTGGGAATGGAAACACGACATCCCAGATGTTTACTGAATCGTTTGTTTGTCGTGTGGTCTGGAAACAGACTTAACGTTATGAAAACGCGTAACGTTAGACGTCTGGAATCCAATACGTCAAACATGCACCTTAACATGTGTTTGTTTGAGCTTGATTATCTGTTAAATAATATTTTTGGGTAATGGGTTTATTATAAGCTAAGTTATACTCCAACCTAGAGGCTTGGTTGGACGTTACGCATGAAGTTCTGAAGGACGGGGTTTTCCCACATATTTAACATGAGCTCAGCGTCTGTCAACTGTTTAGTTTATGTAATGAAATCTCTAATGCATGGTTGAACTATGTTTTTTTTTTTTTCTGCGGATAAAACCCAAACCCTGTGGAAACTATAGGTACGCCATGGCTAATTTTGCGTAGGGGTATGTGGAGTTTAATGAATTTTCAGTAAGCTAAATGATCGTAAGCATGTCTGAGAATACAAACGTCTGTGCATTGGCTTATCTGACAACATACAAATGCTAAAGATGATACAGCAACGCGGATACAGTTCCAGGCGCGCGCACGCACACACACACGCACACACACACACACACACACACACAATCTGCTTTGTTAAAGTGGGACGCAGGAACTTCCACATTTCTGCTCTCAGGCTTCAGGTTACAGCAGGAGAAACAGGCGCTCTGAAATGAAGTTTGTGTGATCTACCTTCACCGTGTCAAAATGTTCTTTCCTTAATCACACGAAATAACAACCACAAGTTTGTCAAAATCTCTTGTTTACGTCAGTGCCGTACGAAAAAGCTCTCGACCCAAACAGCAACATTTTCGCTCTCTCTAAACCAGTGGTTCTCAAACTTTTGTTGTAAGGCCCCCTTTGTGTAGATTGCATCGCTTTGCGGCCCCCCAAATAAAGACTTATAAACAAAAACATATTCGGTTATACAATGCTGAAACATCAATTCTTTTGTCTGGTGGTCTTATTTTTCTGATGTTTGATTGCATAAAATCTATGATCAATTTCTATATTTCATAAAATGCCACAAAATCTGTGGCCCCCTGGATCCATCTTGGGGCCCCCCAGGGGCCACGGCCCCCAGTTTGAGAACTACTGCTTTAAAGATGTTATTTTGAAAACCGTATTTACAGCAGCTGTTATGAAACGAAATGACATAAAAAATGTTTAAATCAGAATGTGTCATAACGTTCCTGGAAATAGTGTTTTCAGAATATTATGGTAACTAAAATGTTGCTGTTTAGTTCGAGAGCTTTATCTCAGCATAACAATTGTTTATTCATGACTGTTAACTGGCCATTTACTAACTCCATTGTAAATTCTGGATTCTTATACCGGACCACCTGTAAAGAGCAATATAGCACGAGATAAGTTGATTCTTCTTTCTTTGTCCTCAGTTTCTCAGTTGTGGGGGGCTGTGAGGTATTGTCGTTTTGAAGGTGCGAATGGAAAAGCTATTAGGAGTCTGTTGTCTTTTGATGTGTAAAATCACAGGGAAGTCAAACAGCTCTACGGTAATCTGGTTAACTGCTCGTGGGAGTAACTGTCTGTGTTTACACACTAGCAGTGTACACGGCCTGTTTAAAATAGCATTTAGGTATTCTGTGAATGGTTCATTCATTACATTGCAAATGCATGGTGGGATACAGTAGTCTGCAGAATATACTTCAGAAATGAGCATGGAGGTACATGATGTCGATGTGTGAAAATGGCATTTCTGTTATTTAAGGACGTCCTAAAATGATTTTGTTCTAATCTCATGCACTTGCATTCCTTTGCCATTCTTTTCCTGAGAAAATGAGACATTCTCCGCTGTGTTTAATTCCTCAGCTTTTGAAGACGACCACAATGGAGACGCAGAGTTTTCAGCCATGTCTGACAGCGACCCCTGCGAAGACGACGGTTTCCCTCTCAACCTCTCCATGAGTCACAGAAGAACCGAGGCCGCGGCCAAACGGCGTCGCCGTGGAAACCTCCCCAAAGAGTCTGTTCAGGTTCTGAGGGACTGGCTATATGAGCATCGCTTCAATGCATACCCCTCAGAAGTGGAGAAGCTGAGCCTGTCGAGACAAACCCACCTGTCTGTGTCACAGGTGAGAGCAAACGCTTAGCATTTTTCAAGTTCTTGAGTTCACCCAAAATAAAAATTCTCTGATTTATTTACCCTAATGTTGTTCCAAACCTATATGACTTTCTTCAGGAAAACATAACAGGAGATATTTTGAGAAATGTTTTGTGTTTATACAACGGAAGTCAGTGGGGTCGAATGTTGTTTGGTGACAAACGTCCTTTAAAGTATCTTCTTTTTTGTCTGCGGGTTTGGAGTGACATGAGGGCGAATAAATGATGATTTTAGTCATTACTTTATTGCCCTCAGTACTAAATTCTAATAAAAAAAGATATTTGTATATTCTCAACCTTTTACTAGGGATGTAACGATTCACCATGAGCCAGATGAATCAGCACATATTATAATCCATTTTCAAGTCAGTTGAGATGTTTTGAACAGCAGGGGTTCTGTTTACTGCAAACTTAAACGTGGATATTTCTCAAACTTACAAAAGAAAAGCACAGGCAAAGTCTTAAACCCAATTTATGGTTCTGCGTCGGATCTATGCCGTAGCCTGACGCACACCTCTCCAAAAACGCATCAACTTAACGCGAACCGCAAGCATTGTGATTGGTCTGTTTGAACCTCCCTCAGGTAAAAAATCTCTGCGATAGAGACTCATGTTTACTCTAACGCATTTCCGACTGAATTATCTAAGTAACTTATTTATGCTTCTGTATTAAACGTCTCAAATCTGCAACAAAAGTGACTGTTTACTGGCCGCTATCACTGCTAATGCTTCTCAAACGAGCTGCTTCTTCTTCCGGTCTTGTCTTGGGGTGTATTCCAGAAAGCAGGGTTAACTTACCGTCAGCTAAACCCTGAACTCTCGGTTGATTAACCCAAACCTTGCTTACTCGGGTTATGTCGGTTCCAAATCACCTGAGAAGAGTAAGTTTAATCAACCTCCCGAAAGATACCCAGAGTTAACGCGCGCTCACAGAAACAACATGAAGACATTGTCAATGGATCACAGATTTCACGAGTCACCATGGAAACGGCCGGGAAGCTTAAAGTTTTTGACTGTAAAAGTTTTTTTCACAGACTTAAATCTGCGTCAGTGTATAAAGTCAAAAATCATAAAATTAAATTATTTAGGTTGTGTTTATAAAACTCTAAACGCTATAAATTAATTATTTAATTAAAGATATACATATTTTAAATATATGCACTATTTTTTATCAATGCTTAATGTTTAACAACCGAGTCAACTTCCGTCAACAGAATGGCGCGTGAAGCTTTAAATCAGCGCAGTAAATCAGTATGATTTAGGACCACATATGGACCACAAAAAATCTGATTTTGGTGGCTCATATGTGACCCAGATCTGTTTACTGCATGACAGTGTGAACAGGACAAACCACATGGAATCCGATCTTTTTCAACCTGATCTGAGCCACTTCCATATGTGGTGCTAAATCAGATACAGGTGTGATTTTTTGCAATGCGACCTCAGTCTGAACGGTCATATCGGAATTCATGCGACTTTTGCGTAATTGTAGATCGACATGGGTCGATTCTGCGCTGATTTAAAGCTTCACGCGCCATTCTGTTGACGGAAGTGCACTTTACAGCTCGGTTGCCAAACATTAAGCATCAGACTATAAACGCAAGCCCTTGCACTGTCTACACTGCATGCGAGCCGCACGCCGCGATGCAACAAATGACTATAGAATCCATTGTAATACAAAAATTTGCCACTGGATACGGCACGATGCAATATGACAAACGCCTTGATGGTTTCTACTGTCTTTTATCGCTTAAATTCCAAAACTTAATATAATCTAAACCACATCGACAAAATAAACAGGTAGGGTGATTTTACAATCTTGTTGTGTTGTTGTTGTTTTGCGCATGCGATTCAGTGTATAACCATCACGAGTTCACACTGGAATCTGATATTGGCCACATGCTAAAAATAGTGTGAACAGCCGAACAAAAAAATCAGATCTGAGCAAAAAATCGGAATTGAGCATTATGGCTTGCAGTGTGAACGTAGTCTTACTGTACTGCTGTTGGTTGGTGTAAACATCAGACATTTCTTGCCGTGTTGACTTCATACCGAAAGCTAAAAATGTTAGAGGAATGGGAGACTAGCTAGTGTACTTTGTTTTAATTAGTGTATGCTTTTTAGCAGTCAGATTCAAAAGTCAAAGACTTTCCACACACACATGGTCTGAGCTGTATTTTGTCGCTGACTGAGCACAGAGATCTGTGCTGTTGTAAGTGCACAGGAATGCAGGCTGCAGGTCCTGTGCTACAGATTTCACTTCATTCTCCATTAGTGCCAGCTGTCTGACCCAGCTGTATGTTCACTGCAGTACCACCAGAGGGCTCCTCAACTGGCTTCATAGTGATTAAAATGTGCATTAATTTTTGGCCTTTTATTCTTTCTCAGATCTGTAACTGGTTTATAAACGCTCGACGGAGACTCCTGCCAGACCTCCTCAGGAAAGATGGCAAAGATCCCACCAAGTTTACCATGTCACGGCGTGCCAGCAAACCCGAAAGATCTGCATCCCCAGAAAGCCCGACTTCTTCGCCTGGTCCCTCACCCGTATGCTCTGCCCCAATATTGGACTTGCGGCTGTTGGGTAACACAGCCACGGCCATTTTGGCTCGAGCGGGTTGTTTGCCATCATCAGGGGCCTTTAGTCAGGATGGTGGTGTTCAGGCTCTGATGCAACTGGACACAAGCGGCCTTCTGGGACGTGAAGGGTTTCAGAGTGAAGATCAATCCTCAAACCCTCATCTGACCACCCTGTCTGCTTCTACCTCTGTCCTGACCCAGGGAGGAGTGAGCCCAACTGGGGTCTTGTTCAACACGCCTCCCCCCACCCCTCCAGATCTGTGCCCACAAGATTTCAGCGATCTCAAACTTTTAGTGGATGCGGCGTTGCAGCGGGCGGCCGAGCAGGAAAACTGCAGACAAAAAGAGAAAACGACACAAGAACCAGATGAACTTTCAAGTGCTCTTGGCAAGAATGGAGATTCAGAGGCAGTACCGTATTCTAGGGAAGAGATGCCTTCTAGTGATGCTACAGCAGGATTGATGGAGAATCCAGTGTTGCCAGTGTCAGTTCCTGTCATAACCCACTCATTTCCAAGCTTTCCTGTCGTGCAGACCGCTTTGACCAACGGTGGAGTCACCAGTGTGATTGTAGGAGGCAAGAACATTTTGGAATCGAGTAACTACACGTCATCTGGAGTGTGGAGCATCCGACAAACCAGTCCACGTCCGAATGCGGTGGCTCACACGTGGAGTCCGAAGTACACAAATAATACAGTCACGGAAAGCGTCAAGTGAATGTGAAAGCAGTCAAAGATACTTAAATGCTTGCACCTAAAGTGGAAAAACTCAAGCGAGCCGATCCACTTAACACTCTTATATTTGTCAGAAGTCTCTAAAGCAGATGGAAAACTTGGTAACACTAAAATGTTGACTGTGCGTCTCCAAATCGTATATCCCCGTTGTCATGGAAACAGTCTGAATGTTGTTAAGATCCCAGAGAGCCCCAGCATGGATTATTCAGTCTGTAAACAAATGGACACAATTTTCCTCTTGAATGGTCAACATCAGTATGTATTTTAAAGACTTCTTTTCTTTCAACAAAAACTTTTATCTTTTTTAACTACATGAATTTTATGGGTCCGTTAAACGCTCTTCAAAAAAGAATCCAAACTTCCAAAATGTTCAGTTTTAGAATCTCTCAGATTTCTCACTTGCAGCAAGTGGCCACCGCATACAGACACCAGCAGATCTAAACCTCAAATATTACAAAAGCTCAAAGGTCCTGAGGAAACTGAGCACATCAGGTTCACCGCTGAAAAAAGAGACTTCAGAAATACTAGAAGTGGCCTTGCTTTAGATTCTGTGACTTTTTAGATGAATGGAAACTGTAGGAGCTCCACATCAAACAGTGTTTGCCTGTCTGCATCAATGTATTCTCATAGGGTTAGACGTCTAGTAGTTATGTAGCATGGTTTACTGATATCTGTGAATGTTTCTGGAAGACCAGCATGCAGCGTTTGAATATGAGAATCTGTTTAGGTGCTAAATGTCGACTTTTAGATTTATTACTTTATTCCAGTTTTGCCTGATAAAGCCTTTAAATACCAAAATCTCAGATGTGTACGTTTCAACCGTGCGTCTGTGTGTTCCCTCATATATCCTGCACTTTATATCTCATCTTTTGGTCATCACGTCAAAACTGCCACACAATCTGTCAACCTCAAAATAAGATCTCCGAGCTTCACGTGTGCTATATGTGTGTGTGGAATGATGAGCAGTGGAATGTCAGGAAATCGATTTGTACTGCAGAGGTCTTTACTCAACGTCTCGTTTCTGTCTCGGACGCGAGATAGAGGTCGTCTCAAAGACGAGACCAGCATTGATTTCTTTAAGGTCTCATGTAACGCTGGAACTCTACCTCCATTACTCGGAGTGTTGCTGGTGATGAGTAAAGTAGATAATCAGTGTTAATAACCGTGTTGAGTTCTCTTTCACACACGTTGTGTAAAGGCGTTGAATTTTATCGGGAAGGACTGGAGTGTTTTTTGACTGGAGGAGTTTGTGTCTTAAACCAAACTAGTATAAAAGCCTGTTACACACAGTTCATGTATCTGGACTGAATTGTTCCCGCCTCGTGAACGTATCTTCAGAACTCTTATTCTCTACTTATAGTTTCCATGAAACTGTGTTCAAAATGTTACAGTTGTCTTTCTTTTTGTTATAGGCTTTAATGGCTGTCGAAACATCAGGTCACTTTACATTATTTCTGATTACTCGCAAACATGGCGTAACCCGCATTTCCTTTTAGTTTTTATTGTGCATAGGTGTAAACATTTCAGTCAATCCAAAGGTCAGAGGTCACATTCTGTAGTACTGTACATGATGCTTATGTGTTGTCTCAGGTTGCTTTATAGTTTTTAGAGTATTCCGTTGTGCGTATCAGAGTTTTAATACTTATTGGAATTCATCGGTTTTAGCATCTTTAAGACGTTTTTGTAGCGACATCAAAGTTTTACAGATTCAATTCACTAACATATATTAAACCACTGTGAGATTGTTAATTCCTGTGATGGTACTGGAAGCAAATGTATATATTTTTTAAAATGCTCTATTTTTTCACCTCGTCAGAATGACCAACATTAATATTTCTGAACATTTTATTATTTGCGGTCTTATGTATGACAATGTGAAACATGTAAATGACGTTCAGGCAATATGGTTTTGTCTTCGGCACACAGCTGCTTATCACCGATATACTTCAAATATATGTAGCCCTCTACTATACGACCAAATACATGAAGTTGGATGTGAAATTGGTTTTAGCTTGTATACTATGTGTATCTATAGCAGAGTTCAATAAGTGGCATTTGTGCCTTATCTGCTTGTGTAGGAAAACCTTCTGTAGTCTGTGCAATATCTGCCTTAAACATTTCTTGTTTTGTATCAGCATACAGAGAAATAAAAGCGTCTTTTTCATAACTGTTTGTGTTCTTGTTTTCGAGAAATGGACGCCTGTTTTGTTTGCCTTTTTTTGTGGAGTTTAAATTAGATTTAAGTGAGTTAAAGATCCAAAGATTTTTTGGAGGGTCTATTGACAGAAATGCAATCTAATATACATAACTATGTCTTCAGAGGTGTATAAAGACCTTACATAATCAAGTGTTGTGTTTTTATTACCTTAGAATGCGCTATTTCTATCTACATACACCACGGGTCCCTTTACATGGTATTTGCCATGTTGTTTTTACAGTAGCCCTAAACAGACAAACTGCTCTACGGAGTGTGTTTCGTAAATACGTTATCTCCTTTGGCAAAGAAACGACAACATGTTTGTCCTGTGTCAGCCACCGTAGCGCATCGAAAGGGAGGGGGAGTGGTCGAGTGAGCTGTTGGTTGCGATTCGCAACCTCACCTCTAGATGCCGCTAAATTTCACAAACCTTGAAAAGAAATTGTAATAGACCAATTTTAAACCTTTATTTCAGTATAAAATATTGCAGTTACGGGTGAGTTCATTCATCACATCTGACAGCTGCCACAGGTAACACACTTGACAACACATCTGATATTCACAGGGTTTGATGGGAAAAAAACAGCTCAGCTAAAGATGTGCAGTTTGAAATGACTTGTTAGAATATTTGCAGATATGTTTCCCTTAGTTGTACTGTAAGAGTGTTTGTTAAAATACCCATATTGCCTCAAATATCTGTATCAATCATCAATACTAATAAAAATAATATTTTACATGCTTACACACAATAACTGAAGCATACTGCATTAGGTCTTAAAGGGATAGTTCATCCAAAAATTTAAGTTCTGTCATCATTTACTCACCCTTCTGTGATGTCAAGCCTTTATAACTTACTTCTTCTGCAGAACACAAAAGAAGATATTTTCGAGAATGTTGGAAACCGAACAACGGCAGTACCCATTCAATTCTATTGGATGGACACAAAACCAGTGCAAGTCAATGGGTACCACCGTTGTTCAGTTGTCAACATTCTTCAAAACATCTTCTTTTGTGTTCTGCAGAAGAAAAAGTCATGCAGGTTTGGAATGACAAGAGGGGGAGTAAATGAGGACAGAATTTTCATTGTTGGGTTAACTCTTTAAATGCAGGTTAAATGCCAGAACATACTTGAACCCACAAAAAACAAATGTTTAAAAAGTGTTCACACAATAGCCAAAGATATACATTTAATTTAACAATCTGATCATTTAATAAAACGTAATGTATTTTATGTTAACTTCTTTAGATCATCAAACAGTATTACACGATAATGAATATTTTGCTTCATTGCTTTTCACACCTCATGTATGTTTGTAATGTTCTGTTCTGCTTTATTTGATAGTCTACATGTCGTCTTTATCTTTGGCTCCGTGTTTGAGAATGCGTGTGAACTCTGCGTAGTTAAAGTTGCCCTTTTTGTCAATTGGAGCTTCTCTGAAGAGCTCATCCACATCTTCATCTGTGAAGCGATCTCCCATGGTGGTCAACAGCTCTCGCAGGTGGTCTTCATGAATGAAGCCTGTGCAGGTACAGACAGCGAATAGAGAGAGAAATACGTCATGTTATGAGTACACAGTGAAAACACGTTGTTACATGTAGGCTACTAGTGGTGGGGTTTACCAGTTCCTTCTTCATCGAAGCAGGCAAAGGCGTTTCTGATGACATCCTCCGGGTCGGTTCCGTTGAGCCTTTCTCCAAACATGGTGAGGAACATTGTGAAGTTAATGGGACCTGGTGCTTCACTCATCATACCCTCAAGGTAGTCATCCGATGGGTTCTTACCTGAGCACAGGTATCACAGGTCTAATTTCTGGAGCCAAATACTGAGTTTTTACTATTTATTGATCTTAATAAGACTTACCCAAAGAGGCCAGCATGTCATGAAGATCCTCTTTATCGATGAATCCGTCTCGGTTCTGGTCGATCATGTTGAAGGCCTCCTTGAACTCCTGGATCTGTGACTGATCGAACATGGCAAACACATTTGAAGTGGCTCTCTGTGGCCTCTTCTTGGTGGTCTTCCCTTTTGCTCGTTTGCTGGACATGTTGGCGGTGTGTCTGGACAAAGAAACAGCCATGCTAATAAATTAAACTGCTTTAGCAATGGATTATACTTTTGGTCACAGCGCCCCTGGTGGTGACGTTAGGAAAAGTAGTTCCAAGGCTACAATTTGCATTTGTCATTATTTAGAATTTTGATTGGTAGTCGCTAACCAGATTTATGTAGTATAATCAAGACATTGTGATGATTTATGTACAATGTTTTCTAGCAATTTGGTTAACATGTTGCAGAGAAACATGACAAATATACAAACAAATGTACAAATGTGTGCAGGTCCGCTAATGATATGACATTTATATAGATTTGGAACAACTTGAGGGTAAGGACAGAATTTTCATTATGAACTAATTGATCTACATTACTTTCTAAACTATTTGTTTTAAATTTTACTCAATTTTACTAAATACACAAGTCAATAGCTGCATGTTATGTTCTGGACGACTGTGCACTCATTTCCCTATCTGTATATATATTGCTCTTTTCTGACAGGCAGCATTCATAGTATTATCAATATCCACTCGATACAATAACCAAATGATGTGGAATATTTTCATACCTCATATGTACGTATAAGCCATGTAAACTAAACTGCTACAATATTCAATAATCACTTTATTTTGGTTTTGAGCCGGGTCTATTTTAAACTCCCTGACTGCATTATTCCATTGCCCTGTCATCTTATTCTGTTCAGCTACTATGAGGTGGTAGCAGAATTTATGTAACTGATTAACTAAATGCTTATTTTCAGGCCATGCATGCGGTGTGTGTTTGTATGTGTGTATTGACCGCAGTCATCAGGACACAATGTCCCGCTCAGATCCGGGATTAAATGCAGGAATTTAGAAGCTGTCCAGACTATAGACCAACAGCCTGAAGGACATCAGACGCCGGCACATTTTCCCCATATTTATGTGTTCTCTGAAATAGCTTGTGAAAAAGCTTTGGGAATCTTAAAGCACCTTTGTTCAAGATTTTTCAGCAGCTTTTTAACACATCAGTTTTTATCACTGAAAAAAAAACCTGTTATTTTACAAAAAAATCTGTTATTTTTTATACAGATTTTCCATGTATAATGTAAAAAAATAGAATTTTACGGAATTTTATGTTTTTTTGATTTTTGATTTTTCGCGTATTTTTGAAATACGGTCAAAAAACATTATAGAAAAAGACCGTAGATTTATAAGAATAACGGGGGGATATGTCATTTTACAGGGGAAAATGTTATTTTACTGTTTATTTCTGGCGCCCCAGCTGCTGTTTTTTTACAGGACCAACTTCATACATTACTATAAAAATCACATTGACGCCAGGGGATTGATAGTCATTGCAAAAATTGCTCAGAAAATTGAAGTCAGTTAAAGGTCCAACTTCATGCAACTTGATTTGATATTTTGATATCTGATGTGATGACGATCCAATATTTATAAATGTGACTTTGTGCTCGTGTGAATTTTTCTAAACTGTCTCATGACATGATATCATAGGTCTCATCTCTGACCTTTGACATCAAACACAATGACAGCATTACAGATGAGTGTTAACAGTCAAATTGCAGCTACATGCAAAGACACTTCGACTAGGAAAGTTTTTACTGCTTCTTTACATACAGTCTGCTCTTATCCTAAGTTTTAATGACAGCTGATCCGTTGAAATGCTATAAAGAAAGAATTTATCTAGTTTGGCGAGTTCACATTTGCATTGAATTACAAGAACCACAAACTGGACAAATTCCTCTCTCTCGTTCACTCTGATAAAGCCCTTAACTCAGATTCTTCGGGAACGTTGTGAAACAGCTGGTTTCAGATCAGCAATATCTAGTTATGACCTTTCCTCAGCAGTATGAGAGGAGACCCCAGATCAGTTTTGAATCCATATCCAGAACTTACGTCACCAACTGTATCCAGATCTTTCCTCACTCTCCCAAACTCAGACAGCACTTCTGAAAGCCTTTAAAAGACCCAAAACCAAGCAAACAAAACAAAATAACACTTCAATACTCACCTCGACTCGAGCTAACGAAATGACGGTCCTGCCCACTAAACAGCCTTTGTCCTGGAGAGCGAGACAGTTAAAGTTTAAGACAAAAGTTTCTCCAGAGCATCAGCTTGAGCACCCCTCCTATTTTCCTCCTGGCCAATCAGGAGTCTCTGTCCCCTCAAACAGAGCCGGCCCACTGCAGGGATTTAACCATATATGGGCAAAGAATGTTGAGTGTGTTTCTGTGTCCAGCACACAGAGGATGAGATACCCTGAGAAATCAACATGAGATGACAGGAAAAGAGATAAGCTGCCTTATTTAGAGAAAACGGGCCTGGTGTCTGTGTGTTTGAGCGTGTAGGATGGATATGTTTGTGTTCATGTGTGCATGTGTTTAAAACAATGAAAGTTTCTTAACTTAGTCTAGAATGCTTTTAGTACAATTATCCTGCAAAAGTTATTGAAGTTATTTACAGAATATCAATAAAATAGCAATCTATTCCCAACGAAATTAGAATTTTTACATTTTATGCATTTGGCATACGCTTTAAGCGACTTACATTGCATGATACTATACATTTGTATTTTGAATATGTGCAATCCCTGGGATCGAACCCATGACCTTAGCGTTGTTAGCGCCATGCTCTAATCACTGAGCTACAGGAAATTACTACAACGTTAGTAACATTCACAAACACTCTCACTTTTTATGAAAGTTATTTGGTTATTGTCATGAACCAGTCTATATTCTCATTCTCTAGTGTGAATGAAAAAGATGGTTTAGTCATTATGTTATTATATTGCCCACCTTGGAACAGACTTTTATATATGTCATTAGAGTTGTTTAATATTTCTAAAGTGTGTGCTTACACAGTATCTAAACAGTTGAGCACATGCGCATCAAAGACAGTATTTTTTTTCTTTATTGCTCTAACACACGTAAAGATCCACAGCCTAAGAATTTTTGATGGATCCAAATGTTTAAGGAATATCTCTTAATCACTTACAGTATTATATATTATTTGTAATGGTTTTTTCGTATGCTTTTCCAGATCTATTGGCAAATACAGAACAGTTAAGCATAAGCATGAAAAAATGATGTGGAACACAGTATAGTGTTTCGATCACCTTAGCCAATATATGGACTGATTGTGTTAAATATCGTTATTATATTACAAGACTAAATGTCGTGTGCACAATGTCAGTCAATAAGAACTAGCTAAAACAAAATAAATGTGTACGATATGATATTTTGTACAATTACATAATGATAAAAAAACAACAGTCAGGTTCCCTCTAGTGGTGCCTGAATAACAGAAAACAAACTCACACGTCAACAGAAGCACTCTTGAAGAGGGCGTGTCCTGAGAATCACTGCCCGTGATTGGGTGGAGTTTGATTGGCGTGCTGACGTGTGTTCCTGTGCGTGTGAGTGCAGGAAGTTTTTAAAGGTTGCTGGTGTGCTTTAGGTAAGTCAAAATAACTTCATAGTTTCGCATGATTTACACAGTTTAATGTGTTTGTTTAGCAGTTTTGGGTCCCGCGATTATAAAATATGAGTGTGGATCGTTTAAAAATAATTTTCTATAACTTAAACATATCAATGTCTAACAGTCACAGTCACATTCTGACATGTTTCATAGGCTCTAAAGTGTTACAGTATTCTTATTATATTCATTATGTACAAATATAAGTAAACATGTCTTTAACAAAAAGATGCTTGTTTTGGTCTTTCGGTTGACAGTCGACAGTAGTCAAAACAACATATTTGCATTGATCTACTGTTTGGGACATTTTTCAACTCTGGTAATATTATTTTCAATGAAGGTAATCAAAATGTGCTTCAAATGTGTCTTTCTAATCTTGTTTAAGTATGGTTTTCTTATTTATTCGGGATTGTCAATTTAAAACGAATTTACCAGTTTCAGGAGTCACGTGATGCTGTTTACTTACTGCAGCTGGTTACAAATATTTGACATCCATTCATTAACACAGTCCTGATATTTGTGCTCTTCTAGGTTTAGATGTTGGATTGTGAAGAATTTTCGTTAAGATTATACTGAACATTTCTCGTAATTCAAATTCCCTTGTGTATTTTTGTGGGTAAGAATAAATAAAAATAAGGAGGCCAAAGTGAGTCGTTTGAAGAAAAGATAACACTACACTTAACAGATTAAAGAAATGATTAATCATTATATTCAAATTCCTTTGTTCCTGTTAAACTGGCTAACACAGCATTCTATTGTTTTTTATTATAGACATAACAGAATATAAACAGTAGAAGATTTGGACGGAGATAATATAACTTTACCACTGTGTCCCGGTAGAGATATTTTGTTTAGTCATCATGAAGATTAATGTTCTATTTTTAATGTTCTATGTTCAGTACAGCTTCACTGGAATGAATGTCCTCAACAGTTGTGATTCACATTGTAAATGTAGACTGTCATCTATCATTATATACTATAAATGATAAAATTACTCAGCTGGTGTCTCTTTCTCTGTGCATACACACACACACGCACACAATTCCACACAATAGCAAATGGAAACATCTGAACCTGTTATTAACCAGCTTTGTCTTTGTGTTCTATGTTCATGTTTGTTGTTTGTGTTTGTTTCGACTCAAAGTTAAAAACCTGTATGTTTTAAAGCTGTATGTACAGCAGGGTTATGGTGTGGGAGCAGTTGAATGAGCAGTTGAATGTACTGGGTCTCTCTCAAAATCACCAGTGTCGGCCTCTTTTTTAGTTCCACACCATTACAGACAGAGAGAGAATGAAAGAGACAGAATAGGGGTTGAATTTTGAACTTAATCAGGTTCTAAACAAAGTTCTTTGTGGTGTGGATGGTAAGTCCAGATAGAGAGCAGTTAGCTTTTGAACTTACTTCAATGGCAGCTGAAAGGTTTCAGATTCTACAGGAAAAGGAAATCAATCGCATATGTCAATCTGGGTAAGGATCATTATAGACTATGCAGAAAATGTTACTTGTATGTTTCAGAAGTGCAGCAAGTTAGCTTTCTTAACAAATGTCATATAAACGTAACATAGTATATGTGATAAAGAAAAAACGAAGAGTTCTGGGGCATTTCTATATTTCTGTAGTAAAGATAAACAGAACTTCAGTGAGATTCTTGGCTCAATGATAATCACTGGGGCCCAATGAAGTTGTTTCAACATGCTGAAAGTGCTACTTAAACTTGAAACGGAGATTAAATATTCATCTTTCCTCAAATATTTATAGGTGAAGGGCCATTATTTATTTCCCAAGTTAAGATACACTTCAAAAAATAAAACCTAAATTAAGCACAGTAATTTTACTTTTGGCATGACTATATTTGCTGACGTGTCTGATGATAAAGTTTAGATATTGAGGATCAGACTTTTGCTCTGTGTGCAAAGGTCACAGTTACAAGTGTCTGGCGAATCTCTGGAACAGAGAAATCTGACGTCACAAGAAACCTGAAATGTTGTTCTAATGTTGTTATTTGAACCTAATATTTTGCTAGCGGCTGACTCGACTGTCTTAATTCTCAGTGTCAGACGATGAATTACGTGGGTCAGCTGGCAGAGACGGTTTTTGTGACTGTTAAAGAGCTTTATCGAGGACTGAACCCTGCCACGCTCACAGGAGGAATCGATGTCATCGTTGTTCGACAGCCAGATGGCAGTTTCCAGTGCTCGCCTTTCCACGTGCGCTTCGGAAAACTGGGAGTCCTTCGTTCCAAAGAGAAAGTGGTGAGAACTGGGAGAATCTTTCACACACACACACACACACACACACACACACACACACACACACACACAGCAATCTGAAGGTGTGTTTTCCAGCTAATGTAAACCCCGAATGTGTCCTCAGGTGGATATTGAGATCAACGGTGAGCCTGTGAATCTGCATATGAAACTGGGCGATAATGGAGAGGCGTTCTTTGTGGAAGAGAATGAGGACTTTGAGGTACGTCGCTCGTAGATGAATCGCTTGTGTAATGCCTCTGTGTTAAATGTGTAATGTTGGTTTTACCATATACATGCTCTCTCTCTCAGACGAGGGTTCCTGCGCACCTCTGCACCTCTCCGATTCCCACGGACCTTCCAGAAGTTTCTGAGTTTGCCGAATCTCCCTCCAGTGTCAACTCCTCCAGTCACCGCAAGAAACGGCGCAGAAAGCGGGCACGCTCCGACACACACCTGGACGCCATGTCCTCATCAGACGAGAAAGAAAGTTTAGATCAGGATGTCCATAAGGAGGAGTCGCCGATGGTGATGAGGTTGGAAGTTGTTTGCTAGTTTATTTAAAGCTGCAATCCATAACTTTTAACTCTATATCACCATCTCTGGTTAAGACGTAAAATTGCAGGTTATCTTACGTACTTTATGTGAGTTGAAGTCAAGTTACGTCATACTGACAGTTTGTGCGAAATACGCCCTTTTCACAATGACGTCACTTAACTTCCGCCTTTTTGCAAAGCAGTGTATCATAACATCCGTCTTGCAACAAACAAGAAGAAGAAAAACTTCCGTTTTGCGGTCGCGCTTGAATTTAACAACAGTGAGAAAAAAAAACTGACAGAACACGTATTCAAGTACTTATCCTAGCACCTTTGCTAACACAAAAAGAAAACAAAACACTTACCTTCATAATCAAACAGGTACTGTTCAACGAAGAATTTGTATCCTTTCTCTAGCTTTGATCTTGTCGTTAGCGAAAATTTGTCTGCAAGACGTCGTACATCATCTAGACGTATTTGTGGCAGATGTGCAAGCCACTTGGTAAACTCCATTCTGAGGCGCTAGCGGAAGTAATTTCTTCTTCTTGAGTTTTACTGGCGGTTGGCAAACCAGCTTATAGGTGCATTACCGCCACCTTATAAACTGGAGTGCTTGCGGAAGTAATGATACACTGCTTCGCAGCAGAACGGAAGATGCGTGACGTCATGTGAAAAGGGCGTATTGTACCCGTTAGCTCAATATAAATGATTACGTCACCTTGGAATTAAAAGGTTCTATATTTGAAAATGTTGTTCAAATTGAGTTCACATATTCTTATTTAGTGACAACTTACATGCATTATGTGATTTTTTTTAAGTTGTGTACATTTTAGGACTTTTTTAAGAAAACAAAATGGTTCTATCTACAAAGTCAAATAGAATGCAAAAACTCTCAAAATTCCTCAGAATGGAGATAGAACCTTATTATTTCAAGATAACTACGCTCTTAAAAATAAAGGTGCTTGAAAGGTTATTCACTGCGATGCCATAGAAGAACCATTTTTGGTTCTATAACGAACCGTTCAGTCAAAGGTTCTTTAAAGAACCATCTCTTCCTTACCTTTTTATAATCTGAAGAACCTTTTTTCGCCACAAAGAGCCTTTTGTGAAACAGAAAGCTTCTGCAGATGTTAAAGGTTCTTTATGGAACTATTTAGACAAAAAGGTTCTCCTATGGCATCAAAGAACCCTTTGAAGCACCTTTATTTTAAAGAGTGTATTATTGTAAGTTGGACAGTTTTAAACACATTTTTCATCTTTAAATAAAGTTATGGATTGCAGCTTTAACCATAAATATAAAAATACCTCATGCCTGGTTAATCTTGTTTGGACTCCTGTCATGTTGGTAGATGATTCTGACCCCTTCTTTAGAAACATCTTAAAGTGACTGAAGAAGGTTGTGGGCTATACAGGGTAACTGACTGGTAATTTGTGTTTTATTATAGTAAGTCTATATACTACTCAATGTCAGAGGAACCCAGTGAGGAACCTCAGAGCAGAGAAGTGCATCCTCACTCCGATGGAGAATGTTCTGTCAATGAGAGGTAATCTTAAAGTGACTTTGTTCTATATGTTTGTCCTGCCTAGTTATAGGATGAATTTCTCCCTCAAACCTACCCTCACCGATTTTCTTTCTGTAGTGTGTTCTACAGTCGCCCTCCGTCTCCTAAGAGCGATTCAGAATTGTGTAAGACGCAGGAGCCTTTAGGACCTCAGATGCAATGGAACTGGGGCGCTTTTCCCAAGGTACCCTGCTGTAGCGAACTATTATATGCCGAGAGCTTAAATATCAGGTGAAAAAACTACAGAATGTAAAGCATGTTCATTGTTTTTTTTCTTCTGTGCAGGTGTGCCAGGCAGAGAAAGAAGAATCAGAAGCCCAACATAACCCACCTTCCCCCGTCACGCCGTCTCACCACTCCCACTTCCGGACAATCCACCGTCAAGCATCATTTGACATTGAGAACGCAGATTCCCCGGCGACCGTGGTGAGACCAGAACCTCAGATTGGAACAACCAGCTCGGTTCCTCATGAAGTTCTCCATTCAAGTAACACACAGCTGGACGACAGGGTCACCGAAACGCATGTCGTGACCTTGCAGTCTACAGACAACTCGCAACCCT
Organism: Triplophysa rosa; assembly: GCF_024868665.1. Lineage (NCBI taxonomy): Eukaryota > Metazoa > Chordata > Actinopteri > Cypriniformes > Nemacheilidae > Triplophysa > Triplophysa rosa. The sequence goes on along the minus strand of NC_079896.1, from coordinate 22,645,280 downwards.
GGACTGCAGTGGAGATCAAAGACAGAGTTAGATGTATAGACAATGAAGCTGAAACATCAACCAGACCAAGAAACACAATCCATGAGACCGATCCTGCCAACAGTGCTGCTAGTACCATAGTTCCCATAGAGAGTACAGAGACCCGTGATAGTTATATTGTCTCAGATGACTCCAAAAGTCAAGCAAGCACTCGTGTTACATTTAGCGAGGTGGACACTGTTAAAGTTTTAGAAGCAGAAACTGTCATAAACTCGGCAGACTTGATCAATGCCGCACCAAAGCCTATCGCCCAAAGCTCTCTAGACAACTCTGCAGAGCCAGAGGAGGAGGCGGGGCTCGAGACTTTCAGGACCAATCAAAATGCTGAAAATGCTGTGTTGACGCCAACCCTGGAGGCCGTTATCAAATCAGAGGATCAGATGGTTCTCGCTGAGTCCTCAAAATCAACAGACCCTCAGGACAAGAGGAAAGGTAGTCGACTGAAAAACAGGCATTAATTAGGAGACACATAATCAGCATCTTTATCGCCATCTCTGTTTAAAACATAATTGCAGGTTACTTTACGTACTTATCTTTACGTCAAACTGACATTTCCAGCCCAAAATCTGACCTGACAGCTCAAGTTATAAATCATTATTAGAAGCTTACCACTGCAAATCAGGGTAAGACAGATTTTTCATGCATTTGCTCAATAACTGTGTTGTTTTTCTAGTCAAGCGCAGTCATCATTTGGGACCATCTGACATCTATCTTGACGACTTGACCTCTCTTGACCCTAATGTTGCTGCTCTTTATTTCCCTAAGAGGTTAGAAGTGAAATATTTGCTTGGAAATATAAAAAAACAAATGCACCCAACCCCATGCCAACTCTCTCCCTTTTTCTCTGCTTTTACTACATTTCTCAAATTCTTTCCTCTATATTATTAGCGAGCTGGAGTCGTCCTGCTGCTCTGACCTGGATCTTCGCTCCAGCCAGCCCCCTGAGCCCTCTCCTCCATCACCTCAGTCACTGAATAGCGCCAATGCAGACAGCGGCACGGAATATCTGTCCGACTCGACGACTGACACGCTAGATGTGACTATGTCCCTGTGCGGGCGAGGAGATATCAGTCAGATCAGTAAAGGTATTGGTGGAGCGTGTGAGATCTAGATTTTTCCTAACCAGCTGGCCTGAAAACATTGCTCAGTGGTAAACACCAGATATGTTTTGATTTAGCTTTTGGATTTGATTTGATTTGGACTTTAGCTGTTATTGCAGAAAATGGTTTATGTGGGCAACATGTAACGACGATGTTAACCTGTTTTGATGAAAAGTTTCTCTTTTGCAGAAAAGTTTATGGAGCATCTTGTGAAGTTTCAAGATTTTGTCAACAACCCTGGAATTGTTGAAGACCCAAACCTAGTCATCTGCATCAACTCAAAGTTAGTGCTATCACAAGTTTTTTAGACCGCTGTCTAAAGTTTGTTATTTACAGTGTTTGGAAAATGGGCTTGAACGTTTTTTTTACTAAAAACCAATATTTTTCAATAGCATTTCATTTTTCAAAACTGTGACTTGACATGCTAAATGTAATTTTTGTTTATTCATGAAACTTTATTACCAACAAAATATTGTATTAGTATAGTACTTATGTTTTAGTATATAACATGTTGTTGTTTTTCTTGTATATTGTATGTTCTGTATAAACTCGTAATAAACATCTGTGACATGATTATAATACACGTCAACTCTATTCTCCTGTTGCTCCAGATATTATAATTGGGCTGTGGCTGCTCCAATGATTTTGTCAGTTCAAGCTTTCCAAAAGAATCTACCAAAGGTTGGTCAGGTCCGAGATCTCAGATCAGTATTTTAATGAAGAATCGTTTAGTGATAATGTGTGGTATTTTTCTGTTGTAGAGCACCATTGACAAACTAGTCAAAGATAAGATGCCAAAGAAGTCCGGCCGCTGGTGGTTCTCCTGGAGGAAGAAAGACATGAACAATATTGAGGTTCAAACTAAGTCTCTTCAGATGAATACATTCTAATAGACCCAGTGAAGAAAGACTATTTAGATGAGCTACAACAAAATTGTGTTTCTCATTTAGAGAAATCCAAAGCCTGAGTCAGAGGCGAATCAGCCTGAAGCATCCGCTTCCAGCACTGAACCCGCTTCACTGGAGTAAGTGTCATTTAGGGAAATTATATGTGCAATGTATTGCAATTTGATGTTTGCCCCATAAATCAGGAATTATTTTGTGTTTCTTTTTGTGTGTAGGAAGTCCTCCATTGAACTCTCGAGTGATGAGGACGGTTCTGTCTCCATGAGGCTGAAGGCGGCAAGTTTAAACATGGCACAGTCCATTTGTCAGATGTATCATAAATCTCTGCGGCTGACCTCTGAACAGATAGTAAGATTCATACCAACCGTATAATCTGTGTGTAACAAAATTATGAGATTTAAATGTTTAGATGCATTTTTTTGATGTGCATTTGTGTTTGTTTGTCTTATTATGGTAGTAAGAATATGTTAATAGCGCCTAATTGGTACTTTCTTTTATTTTTATTATAACAAATTAAGTAAAACAAAAATGTATTAAAATTAAATGTTTAGTCTAAATATATGTATTTATAAAAAGAAATGTACTTAACTTTTTTTTTTTATGTACTAAGCTTTTTACTGTCATAAATTCCATCAGACATTCTGTAGTTACCTGGATGAATTGCGTTTTGTGTGTCAGGAGAGTTTGAATCTGCGTGAGGGAGCCAATAAAGTGGTTTTCAGTGTGACCACACAGTACCAGGGCACGTGTCGCTGTGAGGCGGCCATTTACCTGTGGAACTATGATGACAAGATTGTCATCTCGGACATTGATGGAACCATCACAAAGTGAGTTATAGACATGTATAACATCATTAAGCACTTTAAGATACATAAAGGGTCTTTTTAATTCATTTTTTTTGTAGTAAGTGTGTACGGCATCTATGTAGTGTGCTGAAATAAATCGCTTCTCCCTTTTACCATGTCAGGTCAGATGCGCTGGGTCACATTTTACCTCAGCTGGGGAAAGACTGGACTCATCACGGCATCGCCAAACTATATCACAAAATACAGGAGTAAGACTTACACACGCCACTGTAACCAGTTTCTGATTTCATTAAAGCTCACTGTGTCATCGTAATTGATGAAACAATCAGCAATTAGCTGCTGAGTGTCATGGCCTCTTTTGCAGGAATGGCTACAAGTTCCTGTACTGTTCGGCTCGAGCCATAGGGATGGCAGACATCACTAAGGGTTATTTACAGTGGGTCAATGACAGAGGTACTGTTCTACCTAAAGGACCAGTGCTACTGGCTCCCAGCAGCCTGTTTTCTGCATTACATAGGTGAGCGTACCTGCACACACACACCTGCATACACACATCTCGACACACTGATAACAGAATAAATGTATCCTTGTGTGGGTTTTCGCAGGGAGGTGATCGAGAAGAAGCCAGAAGTTTTTAAGATCGCTTGTCTCACTGATATCAGAGATCTCTTCCTCCCTAGCAGATGGCCCTTTTACGCTGCGTTCGGCAACAGAACTAATGTGAGTGCCTTGAGTTAGAAACATATATTCCTCTCCTATGAATTTTGGGAAAGCTTGACCATGTTTTTCGTTTGTTTATATGAAGGATGCTTATGCGTATAAGGAAGTTGGTGTACCAGAGACTCATATTTTCACAGTGAACCCAAAAGGAGAACTCGTACAGGAGAAGACCAGAGGCAACAAATCCTCGTAAGGATGCACGCACACACACACACACACACACACACACACACACACACACACACACACACACACACACACGCACACACACACGCACACACACACGCACACACACACGCACACACACACACACACACACACACACTGTATATATACAGTATATAAATAAATATACAGTATATATTTAATATTTATCACCCAATTATATCACTTTTTCATTGTTTACCCCTATAAAACGGCATGATTTAGAAATGTGCAACACAATACAAATAATTGTACATAACAGATTTGCTGGACCAACATCTGTGTGTATGTGTGTTGTGTTCACAGTTACTCTCATCTCAGCGAGCTGGTGGATCATGTCTTCCCCTTCCTCTGTAAAGATTTTATCGCATCCTTCGAATGTCCCGAGTTCAGTCATTTCTCATACTGGAGAGAACCATTACCTCCGGTGGACCTGGATGCCCTGAGTTAGACTCAACATTCAGCTGTTCGTTTCCTAGCACTGGTTTAATTCCAAACTAAATCATATCTGCTGATCGGGAATCAGTTGCACGTTTCTACTGTCTCAATATTTTCTTAATGCTTGTGTAGAGCCAAAGTAAATGTGTCTGTGCATTGACAGACACCATATGTCAGAGATTTATATCTGTACACTTATCACCCAGTGAGCCTACATGAATACAATGCAAAATTTTATTTTTTGAAAGCAGATTTATTAAAAACAATTGAACTAGATTATAATTACAATGGCAAAACACTACATTTCACCGGCTGTCAGTAGAAGTTCTCCAATACTCAGAAAAGCTAGTTTGGCCTTTGGAATTCATTGCCTTTACACAAGTAATTTACACACTTTATCATCAGGAAGCTTTGTGGGTCTCATGCATGTGTTTTTCATTCAAGTTCTCTACCAAATAATGGCCAATAATGCTTTCAAATAGTTGTTCTTTGTTGGTTTTTTAAGTACATCTTTATAAATATTTACTTCTTGGTACTGGTTATTGTAGGCGTGTTAATTTGTATATACTGTATACAACTCAATTGTAATTTTATTTATTTAAAGCATGTACATTGAGCTAAAACAAGGACAATCTGGTACATAGTCCATTTTTGTTTAATAAGTTTGTTTCAATAATATTGAAACAATAAAATAATATGTGACATTATTATGTGACATATTTAGCTACATTTGTTCTGGGTTATTAAACTTTGGTATTAGACATGTGTTGGATGGGTAGGTGGTGTATATACAGTAGGCCTACTTCAGATTAGAGGACTGTGTGAATCATGTTGCAGTGTAACAAACAATCTTCAAATTATGTGTTTTTTAGAACAGATGCTGCACGGATTTCTGCGCGCGCGCAAGCGCACTGTGTGAGCGCGGCAGCGCGCCTAGAGCTGTTCGCATCACGTAACTTCTAAATTACAAAAGTAATTTATGGATTTACACCTTTGCTTCTGCAAGCCAGCTGTGGCTACTTAATCGTTTACTTAAATGTCACATATTAAAAGCAATAATGCTAACAAACTTCGACTGTAAGCTCTGGAAAGTATTGTATGTGAACGTAGGCATTGTTCAATATATATTTTTGAAATATTTTCCACCGTCATGTTCTCCTCTCTCAGTGTGACTCTTTTAGTGGGAGTGAAAAGTACAAACAAAGCATATGCAAATGCATTCATTTCCATTTCGAGTTTCGCAAGTTCGCACTTGATCCCGGTAAGAGGCTGTACATTGCGAATGCGCAAAGCGTGCGCGCGCAGAAGACCCTGGGAAATCACCCCAAAATAAAAAAAACTATAATTAGGGTCGTTATTTCGTTTTGGTTTATTTATTTATTGGATTTCCCTTTTAAAGCTGAAATAAGAAGAAAACAGTTTTTTTTATTTTTGTGCATACAGAAAAACGGAAAAGCGAAATATCGACTGTTTTTTTTCCATTTGTTATATTGAACGGTCAATGATCTATGATAATATATCAAATGACACACGGACCTTTTTTGATTTGGGCCAGTGACAGGCTATTAAGTGCATGGAAACGCCCTGCCATGGCAACCACCAGTACACTCTATTGTGCTGCTACTTTTGCACAAGAAAGCTATCAAATAAATCTAATTTTAAAATGTTTACACTGGAGTGTATTACTGCAGATGTCTTGCTAGTACTCTGTAGTACAAAACCATTTTCTGCTGCTTAGTACAAGCTCAGTACAGACAAAGTTGCCACATCACGATGTTTGAAGAAAAACCGGGATATTTTTTGACACATGGTCATGATCGATATGTAAAAGAAAACGCACACAAACAGTGGTGAACCTTTGCTTTCCGAGCTCTTGCTGTTGTGAAACTGACATATGGTTGTGGACTGCAGCTCAAGCAGGAAACATCCGAGTATAAATAAAGGTGTGTAGCGCTGTAAAGTCACTTCTGCTGGCAGGTGTTGCAACAGGAACTATTCTCTTCTGTCTGTTCTATGATGAATTAATCATGTTTTACATAGGATACATCTCATATATTTCATGTCTCAAGCAGTGAATCTTAATTTCGCGTCATTTAATTGTAATCCACAAGGAAACGTGCTGGTAAGTAGGTTAAATTATACAGACCGTTGAAGAAATGTAAGAAACTATTTGCAATACTGAAACGTGATTATATTCGTGGGATTATTAACGCGCGTGACCTAAATCTACGTGTTATACAGTAATAAACAAACAATCCGAGTACGTTAACAGTAAACGTAGCAGGAAAACGAAACTCACGCGACCCGATTACTGCAGCCGTTATACACCGAGCTGTCTCGAGCTGACTTCAGATTAGCACAAAATAAATGCATAGCAGATATACGTTAGCATGTAACGTTAGAGGTGGAGAGCTTAGTTTTACTTCGCTATCTTAGCAAGAGTTGTTTTATATAAATGTCAGACCCCACTCCCAGGTTAAAGGTAAGACGCGGTTTTTGCATTTCGAGTTCGTCTTAAAATGGCTAAAAACATGCGTATGCTATAACGTATTATTATATCGTCAAGTTTGTGATGTGGTTTAGTGCTAAAGTGGTTGGGCAGTAGCAATGTTAGTGGAGAAGACGGGAGATATCACTGACCATCTCCTATAAAGTATGTCGAAACAAAAGATTAGCGGTACCCTTTACAAAATAACCGTGGTTTTATTATAGCAAAGGGTACCGTGTATGGTTTTGGCGGATTGATAACCAATTGCATCACCATAGTTTAACTACAAACATTACGATTAAATAAGGGTTACTATTGTAATACCATTGTTGTTACTAAGGTGTTATTACAAATAAAAGCAATGGCATGGTTTGAGTTAACTTTAATTTTCGTAAGGGTACATAAGCATCCTTACAGTAGCGTGTAGACAAAAGTAAGATTACCTTTAAAGGGATAGTTCAGCTAAAAATTGAATCTTGAATCGTGTACTCACCATCATGTCAAAATCTGTATGACTCAGACTCTCTTCTGCAGAACTCACATAAGATATTATAAAGAACGTTGGGAACTAAACAACATTTCCCCCCTTTGACTTCAATAATATAGACATCATATTTTTACACACCGGCTGTGTAAAAATATATGATAAACGTCTTATAAACATCTTCTAAATGTCTACTTGACATCTGTCTGGAAACTTCTCGGCGACGTATCGCAGATAAGCAATAATGAACAAAAATACGTCTAGAAGATGTCTATTGCTATCTGCATTTACATCTTCTAGACGTATTTTTGTTCATTTTTGCTTATCTGCGATACGTCTCCGAGAAGTTTCCAGTCAGATGTCAAGTAGACATTTAGAAGATGTTTATAAGACGTTTATCATACAGTATATTTTGATGTTTGTGTGCTATCAGGGACACGAAACCACTGAGACATTTCTCAGAGTATCTTCTTTCTTTTACGAAGTAAGTCAATACAGGTGTTGAACGACATGAGGGTGAATAAATTATTTTTGGGTGAAAGTGTGTATTTTGGTCCAAAGGATACAAGATTATCTCTTTTCTGTTATTTTGTGTACAATAAATTAACAATTAAAAAGGAGAAACATTTTTATCTCAAAGCGGAAATCCGTTACTTTTTGGCGGTTAAAATAATCAGAAATAAATTATTTAGTAAATACATAGACAGATCTGTCTTAAAAACGATTTTCTTATCTTACCCCGATTCACAACAGTAAGCTTATAACAATGATTTATAATTTGCGCTGTCGGGTTGCCCCCTTCAGAAAATTAACGCTATACTAACGATAACCACGCTACAATTTATTGTATATTAGTGATGTTTTTAAATGTTTCGCGTTGTATCTGGTCATATGTTACTGTCACGTTGATGTAGATGCGCTCTCATGCGGTGAGCAGTCTGAGCACAGAGCTCGGATTCATCCGCACAGTGCAGCAGTGCCAAAGCACAACCCACGTAAAGAAAATAACTCTGCATATAACTGACATTTTATGTTTCAAACTGAGATGGCAACAAAGAGGCCAATCTTCTGGATGGCCGCGTTAAGATGTAACCATACCAACAGCCATTGTGTAATTTGTGTACAGCCTTTGTACCACTCTATTATAATAAACCTGTTATGCCTTGTTTGTATTATACAGAAACAAACATCATGGCTCAGGCGTCTTCTGAGAGCTGTCTAGAGTCGGAGCTCATCTGTCCCATCTGTCTTCATATCTTTCTTGACCCAGTCACACTACCCTGTGGCCACAGTTTCTGTCTGACCTGTTTGGAAACACCCGAGAGGGATAAAACTTCTCAAGAACTTTGTTGCCCAGTGTGTGGAGAGCAACATCTCAGCCCAGAGTCCTTACCGAGAAATATTAAACTCAAAAACATTGTTGAGAGCCACAGAGACGGAATCATGGTCACAACCAGAGATGAACATCAATGCACTGTAGAAGACAAGGTGATCAACAATAGCGAAGGGTCTGTTAGGAAAGAAAACGGAATAGATGCTGTTGATGAAAACTGCGAGTCTTCGGAACAAGACGCTCCTTTGGAGAACGAATCAAATGAACGCAGATCTAGATTACTTCCAATAATGAAAAGTGTACATGAAAAGCTTGCTGTAGTGGATGATCTAGTGACTATAGAGAAGGAAAGAGAGGCTTCGGTCAAGTCGACACATGCTAATTTGAGGAAAGAGGTTGGCAGTTTACTGGAGGAAATGGTAGATCTAGTTAAGTCCTACAGTATTGTTGGTATGAAGCTTCTGGAGGTCGAGTTGAAGCCCAGAGAAGATGCTGCACAGAACAGAGTAAAAATACTATCAGACATTCAGCAGCAATTAAGGACTGCAGAACTCCATGTCAGTACCCTGATGAATGAGAATGACGACACATTTTTAAGTGATGAGATCCAAAAGATTGAGACCCAAGTTTCCAGCTTGACTCTGGAGCCATCTGAGGAATCTCAAAGTGAAATGGAGTTATTCATCAATTTAAAAAAAGTTTGCGTGGAAATGGAACGTCACAATACTCAACTCCGCCTTGGCCTTGGATCTGTTCAGCGAGCTTTACGAGTTGTCCTCAATCCTTCAGAGGTGACGTTTGACCCCGAGACCATCCACCCCAACCTGCTCTTGTCCGAGGACCTTAAAACAGTGTCTTTCAGTGTAGCAAAGCAGACCTATCCAGCCAATTCTCAGAGGTTTTCTAGTTTCTTCCAGGCTCTGAGCTCTCAGAACTTTTTTAGAGGAGAACATCTATGGAGCTTGAAGGCCGAGGGTTGTCCCTGGGTTTTAGCTTTGTGTTATGGTGGGCTTCCCCGCTCTGGTTCTGGTAGTGGACTGGAGAGCAGTGCTGGTTCTTGGTGCCTCATGTACTGTGATAACCTGCTGAGGGCTTATGAAAATGGAAAGGACACGCCACTTAGACGTACACTGTCTCTGAAGAAAGTGGAGATACACCTCAGCTTTGGTCGCGGTACATTAGCCTTTTATAGCATTAGTGATGTGAGTGGGGAAAAAACTCATCTTAACACGTTTACAGTGAACTTTACACAGCCTGTGTATCTGGCTGTTAGGATGATGTCTGGTCATCCCAAAGCACATATAACAGTAAGCTAGTGATTTCATATAAGACGTAGCTACACTTACATCTTAAAAATTGAATTTTGTTTTGAGAGAACAAGGCTGTGATGGACAAACTTGCAAAGGGTTGTTTCATTATTCATGTTTCAGAGATGGTTCTCCCCCCCCAAAAAGATGTTCCTAATGTTCACCTTTTATGCCTTGCTGGTTTCAATATTAGCCACATTTCAACCTTAATAAATATCACATTGTTCTTGCAATATTTAAATTTATGAAAATAAACACTTTCATTAATCATAAGGTAGGTATATACAGCGTTGAAACATGAAGAAGGTGATATTTGCACTTTGCATTTCAAGTAATGCTGATGCTAATGCTTTTCTACTATATTCTCTGTTTCTAAATCAAAATAAAAGTACCATTTACCTTTTCCAGTTCTTTGAGTGGTGTCTTTTGAAAAGCCTATGTATCCTATTCTATTTTTAAAGCTTTTATTTTGAAGTGTTGCTTAAAAGCAGCCATCACTTTTGGGTTGTGGTTGAGTCTTTTATTTTGAAGTCTTAGAAAGCAGCCATCATAGTAAGTTACCAGAGTCTTTTATTTTGAAGTGTCGCACAGACGGCGGCCATCTTTGCCCCGACAATGGCATTTACGCTGACTTTTATCTGACAAGCGACGCGACTGACGCATCAGTTTCATTTCCGGCTGTAAACAACAAACCATCGACATACGAATTAAAGTGATTATGACTCGAATAAACCGAATGGTGATAGTAATACTGGATAACATCAGCCTCTGATCAGAAATCGTTGACTTTAAAGGTGAGCTGTGTTGTTGTGGTTTATCACCTGATATGTCGTGTGTCACATGATATAATTCAACACAAACATATTAACGTTACATCTATGCAGTTCCGTTGAGATACATATTACCTTTCATTAAGCTTTAGATTTGTACTTAGATCCAAACGTGGTACGTTTGATTACATAGACTATGATCTCTGTTATTTAACATTAGGTATATATGCACACATACACATTCCAGAACAGTAACTTTGATATATTTGATATATTTATACGTTTGAAACGAGGCATTGTGACACATTCCGATGCCTCAAAGTAGCATCTGTGGTATTCATTTTAGTGTAATAAGTGATATATAAGTGTCATTGTTGTGAATGTATATATACCTCTACATATTTACAAATATTAACTCTAGCATATGTGCCATGTATTTAAATGTGATGCATCCATGTAACCACTGTACATTTTAATCTACTATACATAGTTGCGCATTTTTATTCTTAGATCTTCTAGATATATATGTTTGTTACTTTGAAATAAAATGTTGGCAGGTGACTATGAATTGAAGCTGATTTGTATGTTTTACACAGGTTTAATTCAAGATGTTGGAGGTATTTACAGAGAGTGTAAGCGTTGCTTATTATGGCAATACCAGTGTATTTCCCACAGTGGACAACAGCTCTGAAATCATTCCAGACCATGAGATTAACATCACAAAACCACACAAGTGTCTACAGATACTTTATGAGGATATTGGAAATTCCAGGTACATTCGTTTTCACTGTTATACATTTCAAATTTGTTTGTAGACAAAGTATGTTTCCTTCTCTTTTGTAAGTTAAATCTGCTGGAAAATAAGATGGCAAAGCTGTTTCCAGTTTCACTTTAACAAAGCCACAGGTTTAGAGTTGTGATTTGTGTCTTTGCTTTTGCTTGCATTTTACTGTTTAAAATGACCGAATGTCCGTTTAAAATAATTTTCTTAAAATTTCTTTTGTAGACTAAGCATACAGTTTTAGTCTATTATAGGTGCACATACACTATGTACTGTATATAGCCTACATAGTCGTTGTTTCTCTACAGTATTATGATAAGTGTGTGATACTGACTGTAGTTTGGTCTGGGCTCTTTGCCATGTTCAAATGTCTGAATAAAGTTTAGCAGTGGGTAGACTAAAGAGAGTTCTGTGTGATTTAACACTAGGACCTTCACTGGAGTGGTGCGGGGTATTTACATGAGCTTTTAGTTCTGCTTTTATTTCTGTGCAAACTGAAGTAAATACTTCCTATCTCATGGGACCCAGAAGGTAGTTTTCATCTTCTGTAGACATAACTACACTACAGTTTGCATGTCCAAGACATTATAGGCTTACCAGAAAAGATGGATGTTTGATGCTTTTGCCATGATGACTTCTTCTCATTAAATGTGTAAATGTGTTATTAATTGTATTGTATTGTTTTATTAAATCGTTTTCAAAGCTCAAATGATATGTTGTGCAAGAAAGACGAAGCCCATTAAAGGCTATGCTTGTGTTGGGGAGGCACTACAGGGGAAAATAAAAACATCAACATTTCCTGTGAACCTTTGAGAAGTTAAAACATGTATTTTATTACAAGTTGCAAACATGTAAGTGTCTTTGACATGTTTTCATAAATTGTGTTATAAATCAGCATAGTAAATACTTTTATACGATTTTATATTTTTTCAATTTGATGTAAATATCACTGTTGCACCGTAAAATTAATCTGAAATGTAACTAAAATATGTGTTTGTTTCCCAACACTACATCGAAGAATGAAAATTCTCGAAGACTGTGTGTGTTTACAAACGGGTACTTTCCATGACTGGTGAAAGTTGAAATTCCTGTTTTAGATGTGTGTGGGCTGGTATTCCAGTAATAAATGACATGTTTATTTTCAGAGTTACGGTTGTAAACATGATCACGACTTTACCGAGCTGTTTTTTTGCAGTGCTTTTATAGGCGTTTGTTTTTGTTTGTTTCTGGTCAGGGTTCGATTCTGGGACCTAATGCTGCTGATCCCGAATGTGGCGTTCTTGATATTCCTAATGTGGAAACTTCCTTCTGCTCGTGCTAAGATCCGCCTCACCTCCAGCCCCATCTTTGTGGCATTCTATATACTGGTAAGCACCAGAACGTTTCAAAGGCATTGACCTGGAATTTCCATTCCGAATGAGAGCTGCCCCAAGTAGTAAACGTCAGTGTGTAACCCAGACTCGACATGAAAGACACCTGAGGTCATGTGACTTACTGAGTAGATTTTGTTACTTTTTAAAGCATTTGGATTTATAATTTTTAGGGCATTTGATTTATGCTGCAGGAGATTGACGTTAATGGAGGGATTTGAGCATTTGTCAAGAGTCTGTTGTAGTGTGACATCAGATTATAAATGGATGTTGTTCTGTATGCTTCAGGTGTTTGTAGTAGCTGCAGTGGGCATCACACGTGCTATAGTGTCCATGACAGTAAGCACATCCAGTGCCGCCACCCTCATAGATAAGGTAAAACGCAACACCCACACATTTCTAAATGACTTCTGTCATTGACTTCTGTTGTTCTTGAATTCAAGATGTTGTCCTCACTCTGGAAGACATCCTTATGTTCCTAACACTGAAAATTCATCACTTGTCATACTTCAGTTATGTTTCTCTGTCATTACTGTGGACATGTGCAACACACATCCCATGACACGCTCTTAAATTATAACTATTTATGAATACAGCTAGTAGATATGAATTACTAACATTAAGGGGCAATTTCCCGGACAGGGATTAGTTTAAACCAGGACGAGGCCTTAGTTAAATTAGGGTATTTAAGTCATTTTTAAAAACATAATTTACAAAAAAACATTACTGGTGTACATCTTAAGACAAAACAATCACACTTATATTTTTTAAGATATGTCATTGCAAGTTGTTTTCTATCAAGAAACTTCTAACATTTAAGATAGTCTGGGACTAGGCTTAAACCCTGTCCGGGAAACCGCCCCAATATGTATTATTATGCAATAATATGCAATGATGCAATTTGGCGTCGTTCATAACTGTTGAATTTGATTTAGGGCTTCAGGTCAATGAATTTTGACTTATTAGTTAGCCTTATTAGTTATGTCAATTTCTTGATACATTATTACTGGTTTCCATGAAGTTATAGTACTTTTCTCTTCTAAACTCTTTCATTTGCGGAATTTCAGTGTTGTGGATGTTTTCAGTCAAAATATAAAATATAAGTTCTTAGAGAATGTATTTATTATCAATATACTGGATTGGACAGACATCAGAAAATTCCAGGCTACGCCGTCGAGTTTTCTATTTTACTTACCTGACTATGGAAACCCATGCTTTAAAAACAACAATGAAAAAATGCTTTAAAAACCTTACGAAAGACTTCACATTGGTATTTAAACCACCAAATATTGACATCTGACCTATCAATATGCTGAAAACCTTTGGTTAAAACTATACTTTCATCTTAAGGTTGACATTTGCATTTACATTCATTCTCTATTCTAATCAATGGATGTTAAAAGTCTTTTTTACAACAGTCCTCAGTTTATAGTCTCTGAAATATTGTTCACAAACACATTTTATTTCAGTACTGAAAAATATCATTAAATGTGTGGCAGACACATACTGTAGTTTTATTGAAATTAATTTTTTTCATACTGTAATAATTGCAGTGACAGGACTGTCATGTTTGCTGATGTCTCTGTGCATGTAGGTGCTTTGGGAAATCACGCGCTTCTTTTTATTGGGTATTGAGCTCAGCGTCATCATACTCGGATTGGCTTTTGGTACGTTTCTACATTCTGAATGTTTTTCAATGCTTTACACTGATCTCAGGTCTGTAAATTGACATGTTTTGTGATGGTGTTGGCTCAGGTCATCTGGAGAGTAAGTCCAGTATCAAGCGTGTGTTGGCTATCACTGCAGTCCTGTCTCTGGCTTATTCCATCACACAGGTATCTATCAGATAGAAACACTATACAGTAGTACAGGTCATCTTTTCTACATTTACCACATAATAGCTTCTAATTACATACTGGTAGTAAAAATGTAAATACTATTACAACAAAACTGATTGGTTGTCATAAGCAGCCTGCACAGTTTATGCTACATTATAAAAATGGTATATTATGAATATTAATTATGAATTACTTTCTCTGTTTTATAAAAGTTTTATAGAAGAGACGTTGTGTGTTATGGAGATTTTACAATGCACATAAGGACGCCCCTTAACCTTAGTAAAATCATGGTAATTCATAGCCTTACGTAAGTTATTGTTTTAATACAACCGTCAGGGAACTCTGGAGATCCGTTACCCAGATAAACATCTCTCAGCCAAAGACTTCAACATCTACGGTCATGGTGGGCGGCACTTCTGGCTAGCCAGTTCCTGCTTCTTTTTCCTGGTATAATTTTTTTCTTTTCATCGTGTGTTCTTTAAATATTCATTTATTTATTTTTCATTTGAATAATTCTGAATTAAAACATTTCAGGTGTATTCTCTGATTGTCATTCTTCCTAAAACTCCACTCAGAGAGAGAATCTCATTACCATGTGAGTAAATACACAATGTCTCTCTGTATTTAAAAACATTGATGGATAATTCCACATGCTATCTGTCATTTTGACAGATACAGAACAAGAAAGAAAATCAGTTACAGTTGTCGATAGCATTTTTATGTGGCATTTCACCTTTGGTTCTCACTGCCGCTCTCTGTGTTTTGTGATCATTACTGTGATCTCTCAATCTCTGTTCTGCCGTCAGCCAAGAGAAGTTTTTATGTGTACGCCGGGATCCTGTCCACACTGAATCTGGTTCAGGGGTTAGGCAGTGCTCTGCTCTGTGCTGACATTATTGAGGGCCTGTGGTGAGCATTCACCTTTTACCAACATATTCAACTTCACAAATGTGTTAAAATATTTATAAATCGAAGTTATTATTAGGTAAACTAATATAAATGCTTCTGTTTTGCATATTGTTTAATAATAATAATTCAGGCCAAATTAATAAATACAAATTGAAATCAATAAATAAAAGTAAAAGAATGAATGTGTTCTCAGATGCTCTGTGTATCTTCTATAGTGACTCTGTCATTGTGTTTCCTCACAGCTGTGTTGATGTGACCACATTCCTGTACTTTTCCGTCTTTGCTCCTCTGATCTACGTGACATTCCTCAAAGGATTCTTTGGGTATGTGAAGGTCCTCTCTAATGCTGTATTTCCTTTTGCTGCGGTAGGATATTACAATATAAACCCCAGTTTTTCACTCACTCTTGCTTTAGAGCTCTTAATGTGTTCTTCAGCTTAGCTGTAGAGCTGTGGGGGCCGTATTTCATATTTATGCAGGATTTGATTCAAAACAGCTTCATGCTATGACTCTTTTCACAATATCCTGTTTACTTTTTGTAACAACTGAATCTTTCTTTTCCTTCCTGTTTTCTATTTTATTCCCTGTTCTCCTTAGTTCCGAGCCAAAGATTCTCTTCTCCTACAAGTCGCAGATAGATGAGCCAGAGGACTCTGATGTCCACCTGCCCAACACTTCCTCATCAGGTCTAGGCAGGAAAGATCTGGATCGTGGGTCGTACTCCAGCACGCAGATCGACGGCTCTGGAGCGTACCTGGACGACGTGGTGTCTGGACCGTTTGGAGCAGGAAACAGTATCAATAGCATTGACAGCGATCGATGGAGAAGTCTCAATGCTTGAGAGAGAGAGAGAGAGAGAGAGAGAGAGAGAGAGAGAGAGAGAACATTTTAAACGTGACCTCCAGATGACTCGTATTGTTTTACCAGCTGAAGAGTTTGACGTGCCGTGGATTCAGTCTGTCATGCACGACCTTTCAATTTTTCTGCCACAGTTAGTGCCCCGTTGTTTAAAAGTTCATTTCATTGTATTCCATTTTCCATTTTAGCATTCCTTTTTTTATAACTCCGGTGCTCTTAATTTCACATCTGTGTCCATCACAGCTCTCTTAGAGGCACACTCAAGACTTTGAAGTACATAATCTTATAAGATGATAATCGATTGCTGATCATTTATATGTTCAACATTTCAGGCTGGGTTAGATACTCTACTGGCACCAGCGGAAGTGCTCATTTCGAAAGTTTATTTTCTGCCGCAGGGGTTTTCGTGCACTCAGAAACACTCATTAGTCCACAATTTTGTTTGAGAATTCTACACTAATTATGTGTCCGAGTGTTGGTGCGTATCAGTTCAAAGGCTTCAGGACTGAAATCCACCCTGGCTTTGTTTACGTTTATAAAATCATTTATTTCCAGATCCTGGTTAGATTTAAATTGTATTTTTGTCTTTGCGTTTTTATTTATTTTAGTGATACGTTAAATTTGGTTTTAGCCTGTTATTAAGGGGGATGTCAGTTCGCACTGAAGCTCAGTTTAATCTGTGTCTTGTTCTAACTGACTGGAACTAAATGGAATTGACTTCTGAACCGTCTGGTTTGTCATTTTAACAGTTATCATTCCATAGGAAAATGTGTTGAAAAGAACTCATTACTATAAAAAGGACCATACTGAAATAAAACAACAAGTATTCGGTTTAAATGCCTGTATATGAGAAACAACAATGTTAGAAATTGTGTACAAAAAAAGTACCCACATTGACCAATCAAAATGTGGTTAATTATATTATTATTGTCTATTAAATTTGGCCAGAGTAAAATGTTTAATTCTGTTTATTGCTATGATCCTCTTTAATTTTTATTTTAAAATATTTTTTAATTAAAATGTCTCTAGAGTTTAAAATGTTTTTGGTCCATCTAGATGTTTGTCTATAACTTTTACTAGGTGAACCAAAATCAAAGTAGTTGCACTTTTAAACAGTTGCCAAACTTGCAAGTTCGTAATAGAGGTAACGTTATATCTCAAAGATATGTCGCATTAATTCCATCTGTTGAAAACAAAGTGTAGTACGTAAAGAATGTGCTGCCATTAAAACCAAATTTATATTTCAACTACGCTGTACCGAGACGTGTTGCGACTTTTATTTTGAAGGTCTTTTTTAAACGCAGGAGCCCATAAGCGATACGTCATCAGATGTGAATTCGCTTGATCTTCTAATTTAGTTTTTGCACCGTATCTTTCGCATTTTGACATTTCAGTTGTGATGAATAAATCGGTTTTTAATTAGTGACCGTTGCACTTTATTTATGACAAGTATATACACTTAAAGGTAACGTTATAGGCCTTGCTTGAAAATCTCATGATAGATCATGTGACGTGTCATGTGAAAAAAATATACATACATACATTTTATTTTTATTACATAATATTAAGCAATACAATAAAAGCATAATTATCTGCAGGAAATAGCAAAGTTCGATGTATATTATTAAATATGCAGTATGAAGGTGAAATTTAAATGTAATGCTGTATCTTACTCTTTTGGTTTGATAATTAATTATTCTAGATGTATAATTAATTGGTTGTTTTTAAATGAAAGAAACGTAGAAAACATCTTATTTATTTTTTTGTTTGCCCCGCGCCACCAGTTTGACGTCATAGTTTTAAATAAACTACATTTCCCTCAGTGCAGCGCGATGTCACATGACATTGGATTAACGTAAAAGGGTGTTTGATAATTTTCATCCGCATGCATAGCGTACGTCCCGTGTCACAGTGACCCTGAACTCATTCATGGTGAATTTACGCGTCTTGTTTTAACATTATTATCCTTATTGTTATTATTATTATAATCAGAGCTAATGGGAGCCGGTGAAAGCAGATCTGTGTCATACGGTCTGGATGAGGAAGAAAATGTCACTGTTCTGCATGGAGTAAAGGTGACGCCACAACATTATTATTTATATTATATTGCAAAAAGATAAAGTTAGAATGTGCAGCACTGTTTTTTTCCCTAATATAAGATCGTATGATTTAAATAGGGTGTTCCAATTGTTTACTATTGAGACTATTTATTTTGTCCCCCTCTGAACTTTAATGCCATTGAGACAATGAAATTGTGAGATGATGATTTTATTATTACTGTGTATTGTGATCATTGACTGTATGAATGAATGTTCGGGTAAGCAGCATTGTGTTGGTTTGTAATGTAAACCTCATGTCTTGGCTGGCGGGATCAAATGTGCTGTTGAAATGTAAACCTGTTAGTTTATCTGACTCAAGGTCAGAGAAAGAAACCAGTCAAATAAAACTGAGTGAAAGGTTTTGTTTTTGATTGAAAGAAAGTCTGTGATCACAACAGACAGGCAACACATATTTCTCCATTTGTGGTGCATTTGAACACATGTTGTGTTGACACAAGCAAAGGCAGTACTTTTGAAAGAATACAGTTAGGGCTGCACGATATTTTATCGCGATACCACACAATCCTATTGAAATCAAGCTGGCTGCGATATGCAATGTGTCGATTTTTTTATGCATGGCTTGTCCGTGAAGCACGGATTTCAGTAGGAAACGCTGCTCGATCTAAAAGCAGTGCGAGTTTGAGTCGCTTATAATGTGCTTTTGAAAAAGCAACACCCGTCAAACATGATCATTATAAATACACTTTATTATCATAAAAATACCTGATGAGGCTTGAGTAACAGTGATAAAAAGATGTCCATAGGCATTTCCTAGATTCTAGAACGTGTTATGGTCTTCTTCTGCAGTGCGTATTTGGAGTTTCCGCACGAGAGCGCCCTCTGGCTTTCGGATGCAGCAGAATTTCCCCGTACTTCACTCAAAAGCTGTGCATAAATCACGTGATATATATCGGTTTATCGCGACAGCCCTACTTTTGAGCTGATGGTTTCCAGTCACAGTGCATTGGTCAGTGGCAGTATTACAACATCATGGTCACCTGTGCTCTGCATTGACCGTACCATAATCTTAAACCACCACAGTCACTGAAGTGAATTTTGTATTTTAGATTGATGGAAGTGTGTTTGTGTGCTGCTAGTTATCGGGCAATGTTCTCCAACGGATGAGAGACCCTGGACCATCTCCTGTGAGACCAGCATTATCAAAACCAGAGAGTGGCAAATCTGACCCAGGTAGCAACCAACTGTTCCCTCTCAAAACATTTCCATTTTATTCCAGGAATTGTATCTTACTACTTTACTCCCTCTCCCACTGAAATGGGTAAATAATTGATTACCCATTCTGTATATCGAAAAGTTAGTAATAATTATTTACAATGAAGTAATAATTGTGATTTTTGAACGAAACACAATGTTGGTGTTTTGTTAGGGCCTGCTAGACCATCTGCAGCTGAGATGCAAGAGGAACTTCGAAGAAGGTTTGTGTTGTTACAGTACAAGGTGATGTCGGTCTGTTTAATGTCTTTCAGAATTTTCAAACATTTTCTGTAAAAATAATTACCACAACTCTAGAAAAAAACATTGCTTTAAGAAATCGATTGAAATTTCAATATATAAATGCATAACTGGTTACTCTTTATCTTAGAAAACCATTTTATAGTGTGTAAGTATTTAACAGACCAGAGTATAAAATTGTCTTTAATGGTCATTTGTAGAAGCAGGTCTCCTGTTGGTTTCTAATAGTCACAGTGGCTCTCTCTTGGCCGCAGGTTCGATAGAGAACAGGCTCTGGTCCAGGAAGAGCTGGCTCGGATTGCCCATAGAGAGAGAGAGGATGAAAACCCAGCCGTGCTCAGGGAGAGAGCCAGGAGTCGAGAGGAAGAGGAGAAAGCTCAGGACCTGGTGAGAGTTTAATTCTCTTTCCTGGTCCATCCGGTCATCCTTTGAATATCTTTCTGTCTCTAATTGAAATATTATTAATATAAAACTAGACTATATTGTTATTTGTTTTATTTACATGTTTCCCAGAAGAAAAATATTTACACTAATTATTACGTTTATATAAAAAGTATATACTGTATATATAACGTTTTTATTCATTTTACTCTTAAAGGAACAGTTCACCCAAAAATGAAAATTCTGTCATCATTTACTCACCCTCAGATTGTTTCAAACCTGTATACATTTCTTTGCTCTGCTAAACATTTGGAAGAATGTCAGTAACCAAACAGATTTTATCCCCCGTTGACTCCCATAGTATATATTTTCCCTACTATGGCAGTGAAGGGGGGATGAGATCTGTTTGGTTACTGACATTCTTCCAAATATCTTCCTTTGTGTTCAACAAAACAAAGAAATTTATACAGGTTTGGAACAACCAGGGGAGAGTAAATAATGTTTGGGTGAACGATCCCTTTAATGTATCGGGTTGCCTTCTTGAAGTTCAGTAAATGTTTTGTGTATGATGCTGCATTCACATGCGTGTCGCTGCTGGTCCACAGTGTAAAAAAACTGCAGAAAGAGATAAAGATGCTTAAAGTTTTTGTTACATAAGCCATACATTTTAAACCATAAATCATGTATCAGATATGGTCACACAATTTCATTTTGACCACTAGAGGGCAGCATTTTATTTCTTGTTGCATTTTTGTGCCTATTTAACTTCACAAAATAAGTACAGAGTAGTTCCAGCCTCTCTATTTCTCTCTCTCAGTGTTGCTAATCCAAGCAGTGAATGAAGTAACGGTGTGTAATTTATAATAATGTGGCTTCATGGTTAATTATAATTACCCGGTTTCTCATGTAAAGCTTTCATGTTCACACTCACAATCGACGACTTCTCTTCATTTTTCTCTCCCGTATGATTGCTAACAGCAGCACTGATTGTAAATGACAAATGAGCACAAAGGATTCCTACAAAAAGATGAAATGCACCTTCTCACAGAGAAGGTTAAAAAATGTAGTTTGTGCACAATAGTTAATAGATAGAAGGTTAAAAAATAGTTTTAATGGATTTTAATGAATGCACGTCGCACTGCATGGGCATTCAAATGGAGCGTGGAAAAAAAACACTGTTAAACTCCTGCTGTGTATAATTTCTGCATCTTCTCACCAGCTGAGTATTAAACCATATGAGCAACATGAGGTTCATACAACACAAAAAATAACTCGGACTGCGTATCCCTAAACAGAACCCGAAGTTTATCGTCCCAAAATATCAACCTGTCTTCTACTCGTGTTTGCGTCACTTCTGTAAGAAGCGAGACTGTGGCGATGCCAAATTCCTGCACACACACAAACTGTGAGAGCTGAGGGCTCACAGATCGAAAGAAAACACCAGGAATAGATTCAGACGTGAAATATGTGTTAAATTGAGCTGGGAGGACTACGCTTTTATTATTAGCTCAAAGCATCATCATCACACAAGCTCAAATATTGAAAATTCTAGAATGGAGGGGTGTGGGGCGGAGAGAATCTAACAATAATTGAATCAGAAAATCCAATCATTTTTTGTGAGTGCTGCTTCCCCGTTTGGTTGCTCTTGTTTTTACAGTATTTCTATTTTTTGGATGTTGCTATGGGGTTGCTAGGATGTTTCTGAGTATCTAGCTAGTGACTGGTCCAATTCAAAAGATTTTACCCCACAGATGCAAGTCTATGACTTCTCTTCTCTTCTCTTCTCTTCTCTTCTCTTCTCTTCTCTTCTCTTCTCTTCTCTTCTCTTCTCTTCTCTTCTCTTCTCTTCTCTTCTCTTCTCTTCCTTCCCTTCCCTTCTCTTCCCTTCCCTTCCCTTCCCTTCCCTTCCCTTCCCTTCCCTTCCCTTCCCTTCTCTTCTCTTCTCTTCTCTTCTCTTCTCTTCCCTTCTCTCAGCCAGCTGAGTTGAGTATTCGGGTGAGCAGAACTCTTGTGTAAATGTATTGCATGCATAACATATTTTTAGGTTGTCCAGACTTTAATGATTAAATTTAATGCTTAAGGAGAATTAAATTCTTCGGACACCAAACACATGAAGATTTAATCATGTCAAAGTTGTTTATGCATTCTCTGTGTTTTTTTGCCATTAAGTTCTTTCAGAATCTTTTTGTCTGATATTTTCTGTATGTGTATTGATTTGTATTTCGAATATGATAACTGTGCAATTTTATGGGGTCATGGAAATACAGTACAGCATATGTTGAATGTTTATTGTTGCATAATGTTGCAAATTTCATCATTTTTAAATGTAATCTTAAAAAAGTTGTGTGAAATTCTTTACATATCGCCACTGTCCTTCTGAGACCTTGGACGTCCAAATTTACTGTTTTAAGGAAATGGGGGAAAAAACACTGTACTTTATATGATTAAATACTAATACTTTATATTAATTATATATTTGCAAAAAACGAGACAAACTTAAAGGGTGAGTAATAATAATGATTTATGGCAAAAAATGAAATTCACAAAATATGGAGGTACAAGGTTTCAGAAGGACATCAGAGATATGTTTGTTGTACATTTGTCGTCTCAAACAGACAAATTCACAGATAGTTTGTGTTGCTTTGACTGTCGGTCTGTATTCCGCATGCTCTGCTAAATGAACAGCTTTTGTGATGTGTGAGGTACAACATCCTTTAACACTCTATCCAACGGCAGAGAGAACAAAGAACATCAGCTGCATCGTCTCATCACAGCTTTATTTCAGTGGAACATGATCTGTGATCAGTGTCCTCGAGTGTTTCAATGATTGACAGGTGCTTCTATACTTCTGTGATGATTACAGAGTTTATTCTCTGTCTCTATCGCTAGGCCCGACAGCTGAAGAGAAAAGAAGATGAATTAAAACATCTTGCTGAATTTTACAAGGAGCAGCTACAACGGATGGAGAAGAAGGTGTGTAACACACTCAAACACATGCACACATACACATACAGTCAGTCTGGAGTTGTGTGCACCGCTTACCATTACCAGAATATACAACGATTGCTAAAAATGTCAATAGAATATGTGCAGATCACATGGATGTCCACAGGATGTTTGTATGTCTGATTTTAAGTTCTCACAAGTCCGTTTTTATTAGGTTTTACTATTTCTGAGGACATTCAATATAATTGGCATTAAACGCACTCCACACTAGCGTGTAATCCGCCAAACGAACATAAAGGTCCAAACAGACATATAACATGTATAAACTCTCTTTGATGTCACCGTTGCTGCTTTAGGCCAAGAATGATTTTGTTCTCTCTCTCTCTCTCTCTCTCTCTCTCTCGCTCTCGCTCTCGCTCTCGCTCTCGCTCTCTCTCTCTCTCTCTCTCTGTATACAGTATGTATTCACAGTTTAATGCATTTGTTTGCGTAAAGATGATAACAGATGCAACTTTATCTGAGCCAAAGCAGAAATCTGCTCATGTTCTAAAAAATCCTTTAAACTTTAACACGCCTTTGGCGTGAGTGTGTGTGCGCGCTTGTAAGAGCAAGCTGCTTTTTAATTTTTTTGCTTTTACGAGTTGTTGTACGTCATTAATCTGCCTTTAAAATTTTTCTTGGAAAGAAAACTATATTATTTTAACTCTGTACCAAAACAAATCATTAGATTATTTGGGCAATTTTATTCAGAGACTGTCTCAACATTGTCATTGAAATTTCCCATCAAAGCCTTTAAATAGTACTTTCTGAAAACTCACATTTATTCAGTGCTTATAAAAATCAATGAAAGTCCGCTTGAGCACATCCGATGTGACCACAGTCTGTGAACACCGATGGATCTGAATGTGTTAAATGTGTTACTGACAGTCAGGTATAGTTTTCTAAACTATATATAATTGTACCTATATAAACTTGATTTATACTAAACTGTCTTGGAAACATCAATCAGATGTTATTTAGCACATCAGAACATGCACGCACACGCACAGTTTATACAAATGAATTACATTCTATGTCTTTTAAAGCCTTTTGAATCCCCTGCAATCCTAGATTAATATTAATACTGAGAACTTAGTTTATATATTCCCCTTTATATGGAATAGAAATCCTTAATGCACCATAAAAACACTACAGAAGACATTAGCAGGGATTTGTGTTACTGTAGCTCAACTGGTGGAGCGTTGAGTTAGCAACACGAAGGTCACGTGTTTGAGTCCCACAGAACGTACAGTATACTGATCAAATTTATAATATACCTTGGCATACACTGTAAGTCACTTTGGATAAAAGCATCTGCTGAATGCATAAATGTTAATGTACTGCTGGGAAAGTGAAAACCTCCAAAATCATATCAGAGACGAGCGTTTTCTTGAGAAAATGTACAAGTCAGGTTGATTTTAATTGCTGGAGTTTATCATCTCTGGACTGATGATTTCTGATGTTATTTTCTCACATACTCTAATTACAATGTTTTCCTTTTCCTGCTGTTTCTATCTTCCAGCGTGTAATTGTGTCATTTAATAAGAAATCAGAGACTGATCATTCCAGCTGTGTGATGGATATAGACTATGAGATTGTAATTACACTGATAGATTATAATCTCCTTCAAATCATTGTTTTTGTGTCTTGGGGCTGGATTCTCTAGCAGAGGGAGGCCACCCAGAAATTTAGTGTCCTTAATGTTTTTATTGTCTAACTAGTAACTTTCTAGAAGCAAAGGACTGGAGGCATTGGTGTATTATAGGCCTGTGGATGTTTTCTAATAACGCTGCTGGAACTGGCATGTAAACGTCTATTTAACTCGTCAAATAAAACTTAACAACATTGGTGGACACTTTCTTTATGTGCTGGTAAAGTAAAGAAACAGCAGCACAGACTCAAAAGATGGAGATGTCCAGTGTACACATTTTAAAAATGCTGATTATTTTATTTATTTGTTTAGACCACAAAGTTGGGTTGAGGATAAAAATATGTATCAAGGCAAGAATAAATTATAACTTCATTATTATGAAATTCAAATGTTCTACCCCCATAAAGAGCATGAATTTAGATTTGGTATAAACTGAGATTAAGAGTAAGTAAACCGATTATTAATGTAAAAGTTGCAAATCAAATATTCAACCAGTTTTATTTGTGTATTATGTAATGTGTATGAATGACTGCATTAACTCTGGCTGTAATCTCTCTCTTTCTCTCTCTGTTCTAGAATGTAGACATCTATCAACAAACTCTACAAATATACAACCAAGAGGCAGTTAAGGCAGAGACCAGTGTTAGGTGAGTGACTAAAAAAGGTGTGTGTGTCTGTCTTAGACTTAGTGTCACACTCTCCACAATGATGTAATATTTAAGAAACGTGCTTTGGTGACTCATTCTCAGAAAGCTAAATCTTGCAACACTTATGTTGTTGTTCTGGTGTCTAATGCACATTAGATCTATTTCTGACAGTGTTTAAAACTGGGGAGAATTAAATAAACTATCGCCCATTATTTCAACACTGTCTGCCTGGTTAAACTGTAAAATGCAGGTGGATAGGATGGTGTTTTTTACACTAAGGCAGTGTTTAGTGAATGTGCCCCTGAGAGACATGAGACGTCAGTTCATTATCAACGATGAACTCCATCACTGTCTCCATTTATGAGAAAGTGTCAATCAGGTTCAAATTCCACTGTAATCCTCCTGCAGGCCACTAGGGGTCAGTTTGTTGTAGGTATTTATTTCTACCTGTGTCAATGGGAAATATCTTGATATGGTTTGCACCTGTGTTTGGTTTCTGTGATGTTTCATCATTGTAATCAATCAAATGAATTCACTTCTGTGTTTAATAAAGTCACTGTTGTACAGTAATTGTGTTTATTTATCATCAGGCCTCATAACATCAGCATCATCTGCCCTGAGCTCCAGTCTCAGGTGTTGAACTGCTACAGAGAGAACAAACATCAGACTCTTCAGTGCTCACAGCTGGCCAGAGAATATATCAACTGCATCAACTCCTCCAAGAAGGTTTGTGTGCTTGTATTATTTATTTTGGTTAGGGATATACATCCCCTTACAGAAAAGACACATGAATTTCACATGTTTTTTACATGTTTTTCGCATGTGATCACATGTATACAACATGTGTTTAACATGTGCAAAACAACACATGTGATCACATGTGAAATGTGTGTTTTTGGAACATTTTGGTGTGAATTCCATGTGAATTCCCACGTGAAACCCATGGGGTAACATGTAAAAACCCATGGGATGACATGTGCAACATGTGGTGACGTGAAGAACATGTGATCACATGTGGAGACATGTCGCATATGTTAGTATATAAAAGACAGTATAGTCAAAGTCATCGATTCTAACCTTTAGATTTAGGTTGAGTTCAGCTCTGTTATCTTTTAGTATTATGTAAGTAAATCTCCTGAAAGATAGTCCGATTTACTTCCAAGAGCAATTTTCCATAGGACTAATCACGTTTCCGAAGCGCGACAGCTCTTTTACTAGCAAATTGTCTTTAACGAAAGAGCGGCACATTAGACTTTTTTAGCGGGCGTAGAAAGAGGAAACACCGGGGTAAATAAACCGCGAATGACTACTCCTCTTTCTACTACCTCGTCTACTTTCTCAGTTGCATTTAAAAACAATAGCGCTGTTCATTTTAGACGCTTCTACAATACATCCAACAACTTCACCAACAGCCAAAATGCATTCCTCTACATTCACCACTTTAACTACGTGACGCTGCGTGA
The DNA here is from genome assembly GCF_024868665.1 of Triplophysa rosa. NCBI lineage: Eukaryota > Metazoa > Chordata > Actinopteri > Cypriniformes > Nemacheilidae > Triplophysa > Triplophysa rosa. The sequence continues at coordinate 22,618,231 of NC_079896.1, read as the reverse complement.
GAGAATCAAAACTTTCTGTGTTTTGGGCAGCCATGCTTCCCAGTGACACGCTGGTTACTGACCCCCAACAACCTTATTTTATCGCGAAAAACACCTCAGATACAATCAAACAAAAAGAGACAAACCAGAGAAAAAAGAAAGAAAATTCGCACTCACCACTCGCACTCGCTCCACAGACGCTCATGCATGCGCACCAGAGAGAGAGATAATTGCATTTATTATATATGTGTGTGTGTATATTACATAGCAGAGCAGAGCTTTACACACAGACACACAAACACACAGACACCCGTCTCAGTAAATGAGGGGGTGAGGTTGGCATCCACAATGGCAGTTTGCCAACTAGAGCGGGCAGGCTGCCACACGACTACTGAAGTGTAACACAGTGCAAATTAAAGACATTTACATCCAAGGGAATCGTCTGCATAAAAAAGACCAACTGAAGCTCCAAGCAAACCAATAATTTTCATATTGACAATCAGATACAGCTGTTATTAAATGCTGCTGTTCATGATCAGGGCGAGCCGAACAGAACAGTTGTTGATATGTTTTTCTTCTGTGCAGAACCTGCTGGTGAACCACGGATGAAGACGATGGTTAATAATGATGAAGAACTGTTCAGCAGAGGATCCATAAAAAACATTCAGCACTGTGTGCGCACTTGCATGAATGAAGTGGATGAGCGTGTGTGAGCATCTTTCTCTATAATGGTGTCTGTGCTGACAAGATTATGTTATGTTGGATTGTGATAATCCTGATTTACTGTAAGCAAATAAATTCTCTACAGTGTAACATATTTGTGAGACTCTGATTGTCTCCAAACATTAAATGTGAAGAGGATTTATGAGTCTGAACTGTTTTGTGGCCGAGACGATGAGAATATGACAGCATGCTCTGGGAAACCCAGAAATGATACTAGAATGAAATGGAGGAAGGTAAACAAACCATAAACATACCACTTTTACAGGCGGGTAAACCAGACACGTTTTTAGAAACTAAAGGCATCATATTTACCAAACAAACAAAACACTTTTTGGCAATTTAATTAAATCAACCTTACAAACTCCAGCAAGTTCTTTAGAAAAGTTCTTAAAAAAGTGATTATATTTTCTAAAAATCATTTTCAAGTATGTTACAAGTCCATTTGTGAAAAGCATGCTATTAATATACAGTTCTTTGTTAGTATATTTGCAGTACTATTGAAAAAGGAAATATATATTTTTCACTAGGAATCTGCTAATGCAACTTCACTAAACATTACATTGAGGCTTATTTATGCACATTTATGCTAATGATGCTCTTTCAAACACACCTGGATTTCAGTGACTGGCATATTGTTGGGCAGGACGGGCAGATCTACACATTGATCCACACTGGAGACAAATTGTTGAGGTTCATCGGCCCTCTCGCAGCTATCATGGCGCGCACAACTACAGCCAGACACAGAAAATACACCACTCTTATCCAATCAGAAAGGGTCTTATAATTAATAGTGTTTCATGCAAGGTGTAAAAGAAGATGGAGGATATCATCGCTGTCCATCCCAAACCTTGGATGTCCAAATTCGCTGTTTTTCAGGAAATGAAAAAAGGTACTTTTTTAATGATTAAATACTGCGTTGACCTTTTTAAGGGTGACTAATAGTAATCAAAAATACTAAATATGACAAAAAAAAATCACGAAATGGAGATACGAGGTTTCAAAAGGACAGCAACAATTAAAAACATGTGCCCTTTCGAAATTGCTGGTGAAGATGGACGTTCAGGGGAATTATTGCATGAAGATTGCGAAAATAACATTTTCATTTGACAAAACACTCACAGATGAATCAGTAATGTGTAAATTGTCAACTGTTAATTTTGACTTCAAACTCAGGAACTCAGGGTTTTAATTACATTACATGTACGCATTTAGCAGATGCTTTATCAACAAAAAAAATGTACATTGTTTTATACTCAGTGTTGGGTGTAACTAGTTACTGTAATTTAATTACTTTTCCCTTGAAAAAGTAAAGTAAGGGAATACTCTTATTTTTCTGTACTTTAATTAGTTACTTTTGATGTAATTAAACTAAATACTTTGTGTAATATATGTGTGTGCAATAGTTGACATCAAAATTCAAAGTCTAACTTTAAAATCTGTGCTTTAATGTATAATTCTCACATTTGTAATACTTTGGTCAGTTAATAAGAGTACTTTATGTAGTTTAATATTATTTATTTGAATGAATTAAAAGAGCCCTTTCATGCCTATCCTTGAATCACTTAACTAATCAAGGTTGATGTAGGATATAGAAAGTAATAAGTAAGTAAATACTTTTTGGAGAGAGTAATTTGTACAGTAATCTAATTACACTATTGGACATGTAATTAGTAACTAGTAATTAATTACTTTTTCAGAGTAACTTACCCAACACTGATTATACTATACATTTGTTTCTAAATATGTGCAATTCCTGGGATCGAACTTATGACCTTACAGTTGCCTGAGGAAGAGGCAGGGTGGGTGCAGAAAAGTATATTATATTAAGCGTTATTGAAATTATCTTTCAAATACGAAGCTGTGGATGATATGAAGATGGTTGGCCTAAACAGACTCACTGGCTCTGTGTTGTTGTATTTTTTTCATTATAGCCAGCGGTATGTGTCCAATCGACTAAATAAAATTTAACAATCTTATGTTCAGTGTTTGCGTGTGGTCTTACATGTTGTGGAGGACACACCATCCGCAGTGAGGATCTCTGGAGCTCATACATTCAGTGCATGTTGTGTACTGAGAGCAGCTTTCCACCGGTACACGCGTCACCTGAGACAAACACACACATCATCACTACATCACACACGAACAGCAGAGTAATAATACGGTAATGTCACACATCTGGTGTAAAATGTAAGCCTGACTTTTTACGCTTTGAAAATGTTACATTGGGGGATCAGAAAGCTCTCAGACCTCATCAAAACTTAATTTTTGTACCGACGATAAACAAAGGTCTTCGACACCTTTGTATTAGGTGCTGGAGAACGAGGGCTAATGCTAATGCTCACTCTGTCAACTCAGAGTTTTTTCATTATTTTTATGCCATCATTTCATCTTTCAGAGGACAGATGTTTACGAACAAAGATGAAGAAAAATTTTGTGGATGAACATCCCTTCATTCTTGATGCGATTCTTGTTCTATCTTTCCATGTAACATGCTAAACTTAAAGATTTTCTGTTTTTATTGGTTTTCTCATCATGCTTGTGTGTTGTGCTCACCTGTTTGTCTGTCATCATGTAAATAAACTGCTGGTCAGGACTGAAGAGCATGTCTCTGAGAACCGGTCCTCCTTCGCTCACATGAACACTCTCATAAAGCAGGGCTGGGATGGTCGGACTCACTGAATTTATTAGAATCTGACAAATCAAGAGTAAAAGCAAGTCCATTAATATCTCTTTAATAGCACCGTATCTAGACGTAGGCCTACCCCCGACATGACGCCAAACGCTTCTCATCACAACTCAAACATCATTACAGTAATAACATCTGACTTAAAAGTTAAAAACTTTTTTCTTTCCTTTTCCTAAGTACAAGGTAAAACAGCACTAATGTGCGTCTCTTACCTTCTTCATCCTGCCATTGCGCGTTCCTGCGAACACCACAGTGTTGCCACGGTAATCATACGCAGCCACTGAAGTCATTCCATCATCTTTGTCAATAAAGAGCGGGATTCCTTCGATAGTGCTGGTGCCCCCTAGAGGCTGATTTAAAGCCCCCCCGCAGAAATGATCGTCGATCTGATGAGCCTGAAAGAAAATAACACAGCGAGAAACACCAATGGAAAGGGTATATAAAAACAATATGGCAGAAGTCACACACAGGAACAAATATAAATTTTGACAAACTTATCCTTTTCCATTTCTGAATCTAAAAAAGAACCTCTAAATTTGGCAATTCTGAGCATTTCTTTCTCCAATATTTCCCTCTCTTAGAGCTCTACAGATAGACTTTGTATATAAAGAGACATAAAAATGTACTTGCTTCTAAGGGCCCAGGACAATTTTGTTGTGTGTAGCATCACACTCAAGACCAACAAACAAGTTACAGTATATGATGGTTGTAGCCAGGTATTGAAAATTAGTGAGGTCTGGGGTGGTGTCAAGAATTGTGCTATAATGTTACTAATGAAAGATATAAATAATAAACTTTTATAATAAAAAGATGCATATAAAATCTCGACCTGGCAACATGGCAGAGACTGTACCCACACACTCACAGCTCTCTCAAACCGATCACACAGCCCCGATCACAATTTTGTATCAAGCAAAATGAATGCGTATTATTTAGTGGGGGACCGGGTAGGGGGGACAATCACGCTTGTGTACAGTTCAGGGCAACGGTGCCTAGTGTGAGCACAACCTTAATGGCCTGACATGGGAGGGTGGACTTACCGTGTTGATGCATCGCAGCTCCTTGTTGAGTAGCCAAAACAAGGACAACTTGCCCTCTCCTCTATAGCACGACTGGATCCTTTCTTTAATCTTCTCCTTTATTCTTGTTAGGGTAAACAGGCAAAGTGCAGACTCTCTACGGGGTTTGGTCCTGTTCTTCTGTCCTTGCGAGAAGACCGTAAACAAAATGTCCTCCTGCTCTGACACTCCCAGAGAGTTTGCAAGTTGCCTTCCAGGTTTGCTCAAATAGGCATCTTGGATCAGACGATACTCCACACCATCCTTGGTGCATCCAATAGGGAATTCCACGTAGGAGTAGAACATCGGCTCATCAATACAGAGACGTACGATCTTGGAGGTGAAGAACTGTTCTCCGCTAGCACCAGGAGAAGTAAGCTTGGTATCCAACTGCAACGTCAGGTAGTAGACAAACTGTTCACTGCTGAAGCTGTATATGTAGTAGATGTCAAACGCTGGAAATATCGCCAGGGTATCTGAGGGAATCTTCAACTGGGAAGAGACAAACTCGTCCTGGTAGACAAAGCTGAACATGTCAGCATCTTCTGCGTTGGTCATCAAATTACGGCAGGAAAGAGTTGGGAAGTACTCAGACTTTCCATCGATGGGTGTTCCGATGAAAAGTTTGCTGGTGTGGCCTTCTGAGAGGATGACCCCAGACATGGTTCCAGACTCGGTGACGCTCGAGAGGTAGTGTTCCTTACGGTGTTGAGGTTCGCCAAGCTTAAAGAGATCATCCAGACGCAGAAAATGACAGATGCCTTGCAAGGTGCTTCCACAAGCGATAAGGCGGTTTTGGGAGTAGTCTATTAAAAGCAGCTTGTTCACATTGCTGTTTGGGGCAAGGTCATGAGGGCACAACTGTACACTGGGAGGTGGATAACATTTCTCATTGTCCACTACTGGACCCGTCATGTGACTTCTCAACTTGGTCAAGTTGCTGGAGAGCTTGTAGATCCAGTTTACCGCACCAACGTACACATCTCCTGTCTTGTTATGGATGGCTAAATGTGTCAGACCCCATTCAGGGGGAAAAAAGGATTTTAATGGTTCTGGGGTTCCGTCACAAAGGTGAGGGGGTATGGAGATAGTTAGCAGCACAAGGAGCATGACCATCCCTTGGCTTGTAACGCAATGCAGCCCCTGATGACGCCACATATTTGCACTGGTCTTTGAAATGGCAGTGTTTATCCACGCTACTGTTCTTCAGTCAGTGACTTTTTAACAAACTTAACAATAAAAGGAAGCAAAACAACCTTTATCAATGCTTTCCTTGCCGTCTCTTAAAACAGTCATCCACCTAAATGCTGAATCCAGGGCTCCTATAGGGTAAAGAAAAGAAAAACACATCATGAGTATAAATGGACATTATCCCATTGATTATGCATTATTTTTCAAAGCCAAACAGTAGGGTAAAGAATTTAGACAGTATTATTCTGTCCACCACACCAAGTTATGAACTTGTGTGGTCAGACAAGGTGAACCGAGTCAACTTCTGATTACATAGTCTGAGAGCTATAAGGATGAAGATGGATTGGAGATGCACCGTACAGAAACGTGTAAGCAACACCACGGCTGTAGAGTCGGGCTGACTTCAATACGGGCATAACATCCATCATCACCAAATTGTCTGACAGCGGCTTTGCGAAGATGAAGTGTGCATGTACATAACAATAATACAAGTCTTCGACATCTGAGATTCTTGCACCTTTACAAAAGAAGATGTTTCATAAACTCATTTTTTTTTAGTTATGTATAAAGTATTAATAGGGGAGAGCAGGGTACAACATAACGCTTTTTGGTTGTTGCTCAATCACTCAAAAAATATTTAAACTTGATTAATCCGATTTTTACACAAGCAACATACACATCATGGCTAAAAATTAACACTAAAAGGGGTCACATGACACGGCTAAAACGAATATTGTCATTTGTTTTAGATGTAATGTAATGTGTATATACGATTTAAGGTAAAAAAAACGCTGTTTTTTCCACATACTGTGCATGTTTGTATCTCCTTTTTGCCCCGCCTCTCTGAAACGTGCAGATTTTTTACAAAGCTCATCACTCTGAAAAGCGAGGTGTGCTATGATTGGCCAGTTAACCAGTGCGTAGTGATTGGTCAAATACTGCAAGCGTGTGATGTAAATGTAACGCCATATTTTGAACATCAGGTTCCAAAGCAATTGTACTGACAGGTACACCCACTTTACTTGCATATACATTTGGGCGGTCTCAGTCAAATAAAACCATTAACTGACGTAGATTTGTGGGGGTGTGGTTACACGAGGCATTTCAGGCAGATTTCGCTTTTAGATAGAATGCATCTTTTGTTCCGACACTTTAATTTTTGCAATTTTAAGTGTCTAATACATGCAATGGCAACTTATTACACACTAAAGACGAAAAAAACACATATTCGCGTCATATGACCCCTTTAAAGTTTGTTTCTAGAACCTACCGTTCTTGTACAATTACAGAAAAAGTGACAGAAGTGCAAACGTTACAGCTCATTGTCACAGACGGTTAGTTGTAACAATTGCTAGGGAAATCTGTTTCAACACAAATAACTCCATATTATTCTGTCTATAAACTAAAGGTGGATATTGTTTGTACATCTGTCTATAACAGACAGATATCTACACATCTATCATCCAGCCATTCCTCATCTAACCATCCAGTGATATGATTGACACATCAATTACTCTCACTTATATTGTCATTTCAGTTATGATTTCGATTAATGGAATTTACATGGTTTTCATCTCATTGTTTTGTATACATTTTCACACATTAGGATTAATTCTAATTCTATTAATTCTATGACAAAATGCAAACCACTCAGTGCAACAGAATTCCTTGTAAACTGTCCAATCTGCTGATAATGTAAAACTCAAGAAACCCAAGTTCACCTTGACCATTTCTACTGGAATGCTGTACTCACCCACCAGAAAGAAATAAAGTGGAAACAATGCTACAAAAACTGGGAACTGCGAGTAACTAGAAAGCATCAGAGGCTGGAGAAAACAGTTCAAAATAAGAGAAATCAAATGTGGAGATAGAAGAAATGAGTGTGTGATTAAGAGCTTTCTTATCTGTCCATCGGAGATGAAGGGAAGTGGCGTCATTGTAGTACTAGCCAATATGAACCATTCCAAATAAACATTTTTTAAAATTCATTTAATTAATTTAAGAAATCATATATTATAATGAGATCTCCTTTAATAAAAACTATGTCTGCTTAGAAAAGAATCTTTGTTTTTTTGTAAACAGTTAACAGTGTTATGTAGTAACAATAAATGTATGGTATTTTGGATAAACTTTAATTACCATAGTACGTTTTTTTAATGGTAATTAAAGTATGTTGCACTGAAACACCAAAGTAAAAATAAAAGATTTTTCCCGCATAAGTGTTAGAAAGAAGACATTTATATCACAAGGAACTGCTAGTGAAGCGGATTCTTATCATGTTTTTTTCACATGAGTGTACATTTTGTGCATCGTGACAAATCAGCCAACAATATCAAAACCACATCTGCCAGATCTAAAGATATAGGCTAACATGAAATGACATATTTGCTAGAAAAAGCACATTTTGAAACAGGATGTGAAGTAGCTGAAGACTTAAAAGCAGGAAACAGAACGGTTAAGTGTGGGCGGTCTATGGAAAAATATATGTAACACATTTTGCAATGTGAATGTCCAGCACACTTTTAACCGCCATGTTGTGATGACAACAATAGATAAGACAGGGGGTCGTGACTCGTGAATGGTCGTCTGAGATGTTGAGATCCATTATTTTTCTGTTGGATAAGAATAAGATCCAAATTTCAGTTTCATCGTAGCTTCAAAATGCTCTACATGACACCAGCCGACGAATAAGGGTCATTTTCCAAGAAAACCAAAAAATTATATACTTTTTAAACAAATAAAAAATATATTGATAAAAAATATTTTTTAAAATAAATAATAAAAACAGCATCATGGTCATTTTCGAAAAAATGTGTAAAGCGCTTCATGCTGGAGGAAAACAACTGCATACTTTAGTACTGTAGAGGGGTAGGCTAAATGCACTAAAGACGTTTTACAGTTGGGAAAGAGTCTTACTGCTCTCGCATCACATTATGTAAACTGCATTCAGGGCCGTTTCTAGCTGTTTGGGGGCCCTATGCGAGATACTATTTGGGGGCCCCTATTTTTTCAAACTCTGAGGTAGAGATTCCTAACTTTTTCATATATTCTGTGACGGTGCAGCAGTCTGTTACATTTTAAGAGGAAAGCAGGCTAGAGTACATTAATAAATGCAACAGATAGAGTGTGTCCTTGAAAAAGGTTTAATGTAAACTTTGATGTGGCATAACATAAAAAAGCTTTAACCGACCATTCATTAGGTTACCAAGCAATCAGTTAGGTAACCCACCATTCCTTAGGTTACCAAGCAATCAGAAGCAAATATTCATATCATATAACTGCAGCTGTGTTGCACTATGCAAAACATTCTGAATCTGTTTTTATATTAAACATTACAATATACAGTGTCCCTGTTTAAGCATCTACCAGTTTTTTCTGTGTTTATCTCCACATTATACTAGTTAATTAATAAAAAATGAAGGTAAATGAGTGATGAGCACCATATGATATGAAGGGAATATTTTTGCATATATCTTGCAGTGCATTACAAAGTGGACAACTAGCATTCCTATGCAGTACAGGACACTTTAAATGTACAGGTTTGTTCATATTAGTAAACTACATTGTCACAATATATATTCTAATAAATTTGGCAAGGGGAATGCAACTAAGTCAGCAGATTTGTACAGTAACCAAACCACAGTAAATATAAATACAATAGAGCAAAGAATTGGATAATATTTCATAGCACAGTGATCATTTAAAATTCATAGTGCTGTATGAATAATCCACTGCTACTACTACTACTACTACTACTACTAAAAGTAACAATAATCAGTCTGATAATAATTGATTTTATTTATAAAATAGTAGCACAGGTCTATGCTTGAGACACATTTATTTGAGCCTTTTTGTAAAGCAAACTCTGGATAAAGCTGACTTTATTTACATACAAACAAACAATCATAGCTCGTTAGCTGAAGTAGCTCACATTTATCTGAGGCTAGCCGAGCTAGCCAGCATGACAAAAGTCAAACTAACTTGTTCAAAAGTTGGCATTATGTGTCCCCCTCCACCCACATCAGACCTGTCGGCAGACGTCACTTACCACGTGACAGCCCAGCCCAAAGGTGACTTTGACCTGATTACCCCATGAACACTTACATGCTTTGCAAATGAATGCATAATGAATGCATGCAATACGTGCAAATAAAGACAGGTACTTTTAATTCTCCAAAATATAATAAAATATGAGGTTGAACTTGCAGTTTGGGGGCCCCCTGGTGGCTGCGGGGCCCTATGCAGCCGCATTGTCCGCATATAGCAAGAAACGGCTCTGACTGCATTCATAACAAAGAACAGCTCAGATGCGAATGTCATATGACAATCTATGAATTTCCACAAACCTCATTTGTAATGTTCACTTCGCTCTGCCCATAACCATGGGATCACTTATGGAACAAAAATATATGGAAATATACTGTGAAATATAATGCGATATATTACTAAATGTAGTTAAAATATATTAGTGCTTATAATTTTCAATATGTGCATTTCAGTTTCTTTATGAATTATTCATATTGTAATACATTTATACAATATATTATTCTGCATAATTTCTAATATACAGTTATGTCATGTTATGCTGTACATTGATCATTAATTTATTAGGAAATACATGAAAAACTCAGATGAGATACTGAAGTTTCCATTGATGGATCTGAATGTGTTAAATGTGTTACTGACAGTCAGGCTGTTTTCTAAAAATATAGCTGTACTTATATGAACTTGATTTATATTGAACTGTCTTGGTCAATAGTGCAACACTGTTTACAAAAAATTTAATCCAGATAATCCTTCCATCTGCCATTGGTCTAACAAACAGGTAGTCCGCCCAAACTTCCTCCATGGTTACGAAATTGAACCATATCACCCTTTACCTAAAATTAAACATTAATCCTGCATTTGATCTGATGTGCCAAATAACTGATTGTCAGTTTTGAATTCTGGCAATGCTCGCACAGACACACTTTTACTTTCTTTAATTCGTTTTCTGTCCCTGTGTCTTTTTCATCTGCTCTCCTCTGACTGCAGCTGTGTGACATGTTAAATGAAGGCTCGTGGTTTTCAACATTCAGCCTACACACACTAATCTGTAATGCTTTCTTTAAACTCACAGAAATTCTGAGCGTGAAAAACTGACACACACACAGAAACAAAAGACCTGCTGTCTGTTTTCACACATTACATGTATATGTAAAAGTTTTATTTCTGATCAAAACCACCCTGATTCCTGAAACCGCACTGTAAATAATTGTAAATTGCCTTGAGATAAAAGCTTCTCTCAGACACTCTCAGATTATCAAACACTGGGAAAGTGGAACCATCATATAATTTCCTGAGAAAATGCACAACTCAGGTTGATTTTAATTGCTAAGGATTATCAACTCTGGACTGGTACTTTCTGATGTTGTTATTTTCTCACACACTCTAATTACAATGTTTTCCTTTTACCGCTGTTTCAATCTTCCGGTGTGTGGATTTGATAAAATACCAGAGTCTGATCATTCCAGCTGTGTGATGGATATAGACTATGAGATTGTAATTACACTAAAGGATTATAATCTCCTTCAAATCATTGTTTTTGTGTTTTGGGGCTGGATTCTCTAGCAGAGGGAGGCCCCTCAGAAACGTATGAAAATTAGTGTCCTTAATATTTTTATTGTCTAACTAGTAACTGTGATTATCTAGTCACTTATTAGAAGCAGTAAGGGACTAGAGGCACTGGTGTATTATAGGCCTGTGAATGTTCTGCGCTAGTGTTTTCTAATAACGCTGACATGTAAACGTCGAATAAACTCATCAAATAAAACTTTATGACACAGGTGGACACTTTCTTTATGTGCTGATAAAATGTTGAAGCTGCTGCACAGACACAAATGCTGGAGATGTCCAGTGTACACATTTTAAAAAATCTGATTATTTTAATGGATTGAGGATTAAAATATGCATCAAGGCATATTATAATTGAAATTTTCTACCTTCATAAAGAACATTAATTTAGATGATGAATTTGGTATAAACTGAGATTAAGAGTAAGAAAACAGATTAATAATGTAAAAATTGCAAATAAAATATTCAACCAGTGTATTATGTAATATGTACAGTATGAATGACAACACTTATGTTGTTGTCCTGGTTGCAAATGCACATTAGTTCTGTTTCTGACAGTGTTTAAAACTGGGGAGAATTAAATAAACTATCGCCCATTATTTCAACACTGTCTGCCTGGTTCAACTGTAAAATGCAGGTGGATAGGATGGTGTTTTTTACACTAAGGCAGTGTTTAGTGAATGTGCCCCTGAGAGACATGAGACATCAGTTCATTATCAACGATGAACTCCATCACTGTCTCCATTTATGAGAAAGTGTCAATCAGGTTCAAATTCCACTGTAATCCTCCTGCAGGCCACTAGGGGTCAGTTTGTTGTAGGTGTTTATTTCTACCTGTGTCAATGGGAAATATCTTGATATGGTTTGCACCTGT